>NW_024081232.1:871701-881417 GCF_003009895.1 Hyaena hyaena
CTGTGCAGAAGCTTTTAATCTTGATGAGGTCCCAACAGTTTATTTTTGCTCTCGATTCCCTTGCTTTTGGGGATGTGTCAAGTAAGAAGTTGCTGCGGTGGAGGTCAAGGAGGTTGTTTCCTGCTTTCTCCTCTAGGGTGTTGATAGTTTCCTGTCTCACGTTCAGGTCCTTTATCCATTTTGAGTTGATTTTTGTGCATGGCGTGAGAAAATGATCTAGTTTCATTCTTCTGCATGTTGCTGTCCAGTTCTCCCAACACCATCTGTTAAAAAGGCTGTCTTTTTTCCATTGGATATTCTTTCCTGCTTTGTCAAAGATCAGTTGGGGCACACCTCTTTAAAACATGGTTTACTAAGTATTTTAGGCTTACTGTTGAGATCTATTGCTCAGAAGAAAAGATTCCTTTCAAAGTATTACAATAGACCTGGTCACCCAAGAGCTCTGATGGCGATGGACAATGAGATTAATGTTGTTCTCATGCCTACTAACACAACATCCATTCTGTAGCCCATGGATTAAGGAGTAATTTCAACTTTCAAAAAGTCTTATTATTTAAGAAATACATTTTGTAAGGATATAGCTGCCATAGCTAGTGATTCTTCTGGTGGATCTGGGCCAAGTAAACTGAAAAACCTTTTGTAAAGGAGTCACCATTTTAAATGCCATTAAGAACATTCATGATTCATGGGAAGAGGTCAAAATATCAACATTAACAGGAGTTTGGAAGAAGTTGTTCCAAAGCCTCCTGGGTGACTTTGAGGTGGTTCCAACTTTGGAGGCAGTAAGTGCAGATGTGGTGGAAACAGCAGGAGACCTGGAGTGGAGCCTGAAGAAGCGACTTAATGGCTGCCCTCTCCTATTAGATTTTAATGTGTAAGGAGCTGATTATGGATGAGAAAAGACAGTGGTTTAGTGGTTTTGTGAGATGGAATCTACTGCTGGTGAAGATGCTGTGAAGACTGTTGAAATGGCAACAGAGGATTTAGAATGTTACATAAACTTAGCTGATAAAGCAGCAGCAGCATTTGAGAAGATCGACTCCAATTCTGGAAGAAGTTCTACAGTGGGTAAAATGCTATCAAACAGAATCACATGCCACAAGAAATTTTTTGAAAGGAACGGTCAGCTGATGTGGCAAACTTTACTGTTGTCTTATTTTAAGAAATGGTCGCAGCCACCTCAGCCTTCAGCAATCACCACCCTGGTCAGCCAGCAGCCATTAGTACTGAGGCAAAACCATCCACCAACAAAACAATTAAAACTCACTAAAAGTTCAGATGATGGCTTGACTTTTTTTTTTAAGCAATAAAGTATTTAAAATTTTGTAAATGTTTATTTTTGAGAGAGAGAGAGAGAGACAGAGAGTGGGGGAAGGACAGAGAGAGAGGGAGACACAGAATTTGAAGCAGGCTCCAGGCTCTGAGCTGTCAGCACAGAGCCCCACACAGGGGTCGAACTCACAAGCTGTGAGATCATGACCTGAGCTGAAGTTGGATGCTTAACTGACTGAGCTACCCAGGGTCGTGAAAAAATTATTTTTAAATTAAGATATGTAAATACTGTTTTTTAGGCATAATGCTACTGTGCACTCAATAGACTACAGTATAGTATACATAACTTTTATATCCAGGAAAACAAAAATCTCTGATGTAGGAAAACCTGCATCTCTGATGTAGGTTCATATAAATGGCTGCATACAGAGCTGTATGCAGTGGCTTCCATATTTCTGGAAAATGCTTTTTGTCTATGTTCAAACAAGTTTCTAGGTTGAATAAGAGCAATATAGGTAAAACTTTGCCAAAGATATATTGTAAAATCCCCGATTTTAGAGGGGACATGACTATTGGGCCACAGATATTGTCTACAGTAAATAAGTACTCTTCTATTAGTGCTATTTGCTGCCCTTTTAGAAGTATTGACAGTATGCAAATCTCAGGACTAGCTTATTTTCTTATGGTATTGCTAAAATTTGCAATACTCTGCAAGGTTAATATTATCTCCAGTTTACAGATAAATAAACTGAGGCTCTGAGAAATGAGGTACTTGTCTGAGGTCACATAGTCAGTAAGGTCAAAGCTGATATTTGAACCCAGGTCTGTCTAAGGCCTGTGTTCCTTCTACTATTATAAAGAACCAAGTAACCCCAAAGCCATCACAAATTTCTGAAAATACCAATGAATGACTTGAAAACAACCTATGAAATAAACAGTTCTTGTTTAACTCAAATACTACTAGTACTGCATTTAAAAGACAACATAGCCATAGAAAATGAATATGTTTCTTGTTGAAGATGCGACAAGACAAAATGGCAGTTTTGTATAGTGGTTTAAAGAAATGATTCCAGGTGCAGCCGCTCTGGAAAACAGTGTGGAGGTTCCTCAAAACGTAGCAATAGAACTCCCATATGACCTAGCAACAGCACTGTTTAGAATTTAACCGAGGGATACCGGAGTGCTGATGCATAATGGCACATGTACACCAATGTTCACAGCAGCACTCTCAACAAAAGCCAAATCATGGAAACAATCTAAATGTCCATCAACTGACGAATGGATCAAGAAGATGTGGTTTATCTGTATAATGGATTACTACATGGCAATGAGAAAGAATGAAATCTGGTCATTTGTAGCAACATGGATGGACCTTGAGGGTGTTATGCTGAGCAAAATAAGTCAGGCAGAAAACAGATACCATATGTTTTCACTCATATGTGGAACAGAAGAAACTTAACAGAAGACCATGGGGGAGGAGAAGGGGAAACAATAGTTAAGGAGAGGGAGGGAGGCAAACCATAAGAAACTCTTAAATACTGAGAATAAACTGAGAGTGGAAGGGGGTGGGGGAGAGGGGAAAATGGGTGAGGGCATGGAAGGAGGATACTTGTCAGGATGAGCACTTGTTGGTATGGAAACCAACGACAATAATCTATATTAAAAAATTAAAAAAATTTAAAAAATAAATGATTTCAATTTTTCTTGCATCCTTACATTAGTATATCATTTGGGCATATACCGCAATAAATACATACTTATTAATTTAGAAAATAAGCACACATTACCATACTAATATGGGACGCATGTTATAAAACATACACAAGAAATACAATTGAAAAAGAATGAGATATAATAATGGTAATTCTAACATTTTCTTCCCACATCACAGTGTTTTGCCTTGTATACATTAGAGATTACCGGTTGGAAAACAGACTCTGGAGGCTGGCAATATGTGCTCCAGTGTTTGCCCTAGGACGTGCCAGCTGAGTGATAGGCATATGGCTTAATTCTGTTAAAGCTTCTGTCTTCATCTATCAAGAAAGATATACAGACCTACCTTGCTAAGTTACTATAAAGATTAAGTAAGATAATGTATATGAAATACATAGCACATGGTAAGTGCTCAGTAAAGTTTAGCCATATTTATGATCTCTTGGCTTTCATGAGTGTAGGTTGTCCTGGTTCTCTCTTAACTTTTTGCTATTTATTTATTTTCTTTGCTCACATTTTTTCCTCCTTAAGCCCATGAGTGGGTGCCTTCCTTAGATCATGTTTTTAGGTCTCCAGGTTCTCATTCTCTTCTCATTCCTCAGTTCTCTTTTACTGCTGTTTTCAACCACTACCCTTAGTGGATGGATCCTGAATCTACAATTTCAGCACTGACTTTCAACAGAATCCAAGTCCTGTATTTCAAATGCCTTGTATGATGCTCTACCTGTAAGGCTTCTTTTTTTTTTTTTTGGTAAGGTTTTTTTTTTTAAAGACTCTTATCATTATTATTATTTGAGAGAGAGCAAGAGAGAGCAGGGGAGAGGGGCAGAGGGAGAGAAAGAATCCCCAGCATGCTCTGCACTCAGTGTAGAGCCTGACATGGGGCTGGATTCCACGACCTTGGGATCATGATGTGAACCGAAATCAGGAGTTGAACACTCAATAACTGAGCCACTCAGGTGCCCCTCTACCTGTAAGTCTTAATGTTATTTGTGATTTAGCAAGGCCAAAATCAATTTCAGCATCATTTTCCCCTAAATGAAAATCTTATACTGCTCATTTATTTATTTATTTTATTTTTATGGTATTTAATATGGTAGCAACACTACTTTCCTAAATCTCTTAGTTAGAAGCCTTAGTATCATTTCTAACCTTTACTAATCAAAACTTTCATGTCTCCAAGCTATCAGCACCGCCTATGGACTTTGTCTTTGAAATACCACTCATACTCCCCTTCTTCCAGTTCCCACTGCCGTTGTGTAAGCCATACATTAGCATCAGTGATTAAGAGCATGAATTTTATTTTGTTTTATTTTATTTTTATTTTTTTATGTCTTTATTTTATTTTGAGAGACAGAGACAGAGAGTGAGAGGGGGAGGAGTAGAGAGAGAGGGACACACAGAATCCGAAGCAGGCTCCAGGCTCTGAGCTGTCAGCACAGAGCCTGATGTGGGGCTCGAACCCACAGACTATGAGATCATGACCCAAGCCAAAGTCGGATGTTTAACCGAATGAGCCACCCAGGCGCCCCAAGAGCATAAATTTTAGAATCAGATCATCCTGAATTTGAATCTAGTATCTGCCCTCTATTAATTTTTGTCCTTTGAGCAAATGGTTCATTTTTTCCGAGCCTCAATTTCCTCACCTGTAAAATAAGAGGCCTTCTATCTTTGTAGTTTAGTTACTTCTTAATTAAAAAAAAAATAATAACTTCTAAATAGCTTTTGAGAAGCCTTAATTATTCAGAAAAACACTTTGTGACTTTGGTGTGATATATGATAAAGAGATTATCTGAAGTTAAAAATCTTTATTCTATCAAATATTATATTGTTAAATTTATGTTTAATAAAATCTTTGGTAATATTTGGCCTCACTCAATATAAAAAATGGCATTCTTTTAAATTTACTTTAAATAAATTATATTAGGAAGAAGACAGTTTTGACAAATAAAATATTATATCATGCTTGGTTTGGTAATGATGTGTGTGAAAATATGGAAAAAACCCTGAATTACTAGTTTAGTATTAAATTCAGATAAAAACTTCTTGAATTTTTAAATTCTTGAATTTTGTATTGAAATTCTTGCATTCTGCATTTAAACAAATGAAATGGTTTACTTTAATACATTTTGTGTTTTGTTTCAGACTATAATAAAAGTTTCTCCCTACATAACACAATGAAGTCATGGATAGATTCGTATCTGTAATCACCACTATATTTTGTCTTTTACCATTAGGTTTTGAAATATTAGAGGGGTGCCTGGGTAGCTCAATTGGTTAAGTGTCCAACTTTGGCTCAGGTCATGATCTCACGGTTTCATGGGTTCGAGCCCCGTGTTCGGCTCTGTGCTGACAGCTAGCTCAGAGCCTGGAGGCTGTTTCACATTCTGTGTCTCCCTCTCTCTCTGACCCTCGCTTGCTCATGCTGTCTCTCTCTCTTTCAGAAATGAATAAAACATTAAAAACTTTAAAAAAATTATTAGACACAGCTTGAAATTTATATAAGGCTTTTTCAGCTTTGAATGAAATTGCATTTTTCTTTATTTTTTTTTAATTAAAAGACTTTAAAAAAGCAATTTTAGAGGCACCTGGGTGGCTCAGTCGGTTAAGCATCCGATTTCAGCACAGGTCACGATCCCGTGGTCTGTGGGTTCAAGCCCTGCATCGAGCTCTGTGATGACAGCTCAGAGCCTGGAACCTCCTTCAGATTCTGTACCTTTCTCTCTCTCTGCCCCTTCCCTGCTTACACTCTGTCTCTCTCCCTGTCTCTCAAAGGTGAGCAAATGTTAAGAAAACAAAAAATTTTTTTAATATTTTTAATTCATTTTTGAGACAGAGAGAGACAGAACATGAGAGGAGGAGGGGCAGAGAGACAGGGAGATACAGAATCTGAAGCAGGCTCCAGGTTCTGAGCTGTCAGCACAGAGCCTGATGCGGGGTTCCAACCCACGAACCTGAGAGCATGACCTGAGCTGAAGTCGGAGGCTTAACCGACTGAGCCACCCAGGTGCCCCAAGAAAATTTTTTAAAAAAGCAATTTTAGATTTACAGAAAACTTCAGTAGAGTATCTAAGAGTTTTGATCAATGAATGCAACTTTATATTCAATAAAGATAACTTTGAAGTGAATCTGAAAAGCTATGTAATTTTATAACTGTGGTTAACTTGTTATCTTTTTTTGGCATAAATTAGACAACATATAGAAATAGAAAAAGAATACGAGGTAGAACTGGTGAGGACTAGAGTAACTAGGGGTAACAGGCTGACTGCTCAACATAGTGACCACGGCCACAAATGTGTTCTTCTGATTCCTAGTAACCCCACATATGTCCTTTCATTAGGGCCTCACCTTATCCAACAGTACCTCATTTTATTTTATTTTATCTTTTAATTTTTTAAATGTTTATTTTTGAGAGAGTGAGAGACAGAGTGCGGGTGGGGGAAGGGCAGAGAGAGAGACAGAGAGAGAATATGAAGCAGGCTCCAGGCTCTGCTGGAGCTGTCAGCACAGAGCCCGATGTAGGGCTCAAACTCACAAACCACAAGATCATGACCTGAGCCAAACTTGGACGCTTTACCAACTGAGCCACCCAGGTGCCCCAACGGTACCCCATTTTAAAGGAAAAAAATATTTGAATTGTTTATGGTTTTTTCCCAAAATAGAAGCAAACACCATTCTGCCTCAAAAGATGTGAAATCCCTAAAAAGTTTTCATAAAATTCACTTGTGAAACGTTGAAAACATCACCAACCAAAGAGGATCCTTGGTATTCTTTTTCTTCCCCTAGGTTCTCAAAATATAGTTGCAGATTCAATGAATGAGTGAATAAATAAATTAATGAGAACAAAAACTCAGATACTACTTTTGTCTACATGGAAATAAGTTTCTCAATTGCTGATATTATTTTTCCTAATGAATCAACTAAATCAATTTTTTTCTGTCATTATATAGACATGTGAATCTTCCTCTGTCCATTGACTTAAAGTCCCTTACCTAGATGATTACTCTGTTAAAAAGAACCTGTGACTGCCTTTGATAAGCAAAGACATATTCACTGAGTCAAACTGCCAAGAGAACTTGTTTGATACTCCCTGTTCCTGGGGCACCTGGGTGGCTTAGCTGGTTAAGCATCTGACGCTTGATTTTGGCTCAGGTTATGATTTCATAGTTTGTGGGATTAAGCTCCACATTGGGCTCTGGGCTGACAGTGTGGAACCTGCTTGGGATTCTTCTTTCTCTTTCTCTCAGAATAAATAAATAAACCTAAAAAAAAAAAAAAAAAAAAAACCCAACAACTCCCTGTTCCTAACGGTCAGTATTTTTGACTGGCCTATTTTTTATGAAACCATGTCAGAAGGCCTACACTCCATAATTCAGATCACACTGTCAGAAACCAGGAAGCAAAGTACTAAAAAAATAAAATTAAATTAAATGTAAAAAAAGAAAAGAAATAGAATATCATAGCTGGAACATAAACTGGAATCATAGAAACTAAAGGATAGAAAAAACTTGGGAGGTTATCTGACCCAGATTAATGCCAAATGTGTAATTATTTCCACAGTCTCTTGACAAGTGATTTTTAAAATTGAACATTTGAACTTGAATGTTCTTGTGAACATTTCTTGGGATAGGCACCTACTAGTTATGAGGCATCCCTTTTTGTTATGGGAAGGCTCTAATAACTGGGTAGTCCTTTCTAATATTGGGCTTAAATTTCCTTCCCTATTCTGCTTACAGTGAAAATGTAAAATAAATTATTTCTTTCACCCGTTAAACATTTATTGAACACAATGCATTATCACAGAATCTAGATTAGGTCCTCAAAGGAAAAAAAAAGATAAATAAGTGTACTTCACTATCATTTAACATGGAAATAATTTCTGGGCAGAACTTTAAACAGACTAAGGGGCTGGGGGGAAAACTGGAATATGGGTCTCACTAAGGAGATGTTCTAGAAACTACTACTGCTGCCCCCTTTTGGTTAGACTCCTAAAGGGCTATATCAGAGTATGTGTAAACCAGCCTCACAGGACTAAATCCTTTTAGAACCACCCCAAATTCTCATTATATTAAGTGATTAAATGTATTCAACAGCCAATTAGGCTCAGCTTAAAAGAGAACTAGGGAACTAAAAGAGCAGAAGTAAATATCCAGAATAAAGCAAGGGGAAGTGAGGGGTTGGAAAAGTACAGAATATAGCAAAAGAGACATATAAGAGAAGGGTTAGAAAGTTCTAGAATAAGACCGGGGCGCCTGGGTGGCTTAGTCGGTTGAGTGTCCGACTTTCGCTTAGATCATGATCTCGCGGTTCGTGGGTTAGAGCCCCGCGTCGGGCTTTGTGCTGACTGCCAGCTCAGAGCCTGGAACCTATTTTGGAGTCTGTATCTCCCTCTCCCTCTGACCCTCCCCTGCTCACGCTGTCTCTCTCTCTCCTAGAAATAAATAAAAATATTAAAAAAAAAGAAAGTTCTAGAATAAGAGAGAAAATGAAGAGGCAATCTGTGACAATATAATAGCTAAGAATTTTCCAAACTCACAAATGATATCGTCTCAGATTCAAGAAGCAATATAAAAGCCAAGACAAATAAACAAAAAACTCAGATCTAAGCATATTATAATAAAACTGCTAAAAGTTTAGACAGACAAAAAGACCAAATCAAAACAAACAAACACAAACCTTTAAAGCAGCCAGTGAAGAAGAAATGAAAGATTCTCTTCAGAGTAGCAACAATAAAACAGCTGCATTTTCAAAAGAAACAATGAAAGCCAGAAAACAATGAAAGGGTATCTTTAAAGTGTCAGTACAAAATAACTGGCAGCCTCAGTTTCTATATGTAATGATATTTTTATATCATTCAAAAATTAAGAGCAAATACAGATATTTTCAAACAAAGACTGAGAGAATCTGTCATTAGAATTCTATACTAATGGAAATATTAAAGAATATTCTTTGGGTAGAAGAAAAATTAGCCAAGATAGAAGTTGGTCCAGGGGAACAAATGAAGAACAATGAAATGATAAATATATGGGTCAACCTAAATGAATAGTGACCATATTAAAGAATACCAAAGAGGCACCTGGGTGGAACAGTCGGTTAAGCATCTGATTTCGGCTCAGGTCATGATCTCACAGTTTGTGAGTTCGAGCCCTGCGTACGGCTCTGTGCTGACAGCCATCTCAGACCTTGGAGCCTGTTTCAGATTCTGTGTCTCCCTCTCTCTCTGACACTCCCCTGGTCACACTGTCTCTCTCTCTCTCTCTCTCTCAGAAATAAGTAAAACTTTTTTAAAAATACTAAAAGTATTTTTTGGTATTTAAGGAAGAGATTAGTCATAAGGCAGGGACAGGAAGTTCACCTGTTTTAAGGTCTTATTCAGGAAGTGGCAGAAAGATTGAATTCCGTAATACCTTAAGTTAAGGATGTATGTGGTGATCCTTGGAACAGGAGTCAGCAATTTTTTTTTTTGTAAAGGACCAGATAATGATATTTTAGGTTTTTTGGGCCATACGGTCTTGTAGCCTGAAAGCAGCCATAAAGCTGGCAGTGGACCCTGGGGAGACTCTAAAGGATGAGAGCAAGCCAATCAAGGTACAGTGTCCAGTTAGTCACTGGGACCCACGACTGGGACCTCCATACTGCTGGGCCTTCGGAGCAGCATATGTGAGGAGCTTCGGTCCACTAGATCCTGTGCCCTACTGGTCATGAGTCGCGCACCCCCCCCCCCCCCCCCC
>NW_024081232.1:882210-938405 GCF_003009895.1 Hyaena hyaena
TATGATATTTGTCCTTCTCTGCCTGACTTATTTCGCTCAGCATAACACCCTCAAGGTCCATCCATGTTGCTACACATGGCCAGATTTCATTGTTTCTCATTGCCATGTAGTATTCCATGGTATAGATAAACCACATCTTCTTGATCCATTCATCCGATGATGAACACTTAGTCTCTTTCCATGTTTTAGCTATTGTTGAGAGTGCTGCTATGAACATTGGGGTACATGTGCTCCTATGCATCAGCACACCTGTATCCCTTGGGTAAATTCCTAGCAGTGCTATTGCTGGAGTAGAGGTCATAGGGGAGTTCTATTGTTAGTTTCCTGAGGAACCTCCACACTGTTTTCCAGAGGGGCTGTGCCAGTTTACATTCCCACCAACAGTGCAGGAGGGTGCCCGTTTCTCCACATCCTCGCCAGCATCTCGTGTTCTCTGATTTGCTCATTTTAGCCACTCTGACTGGCATGAGGTGGTATCTCAGTGTGGTTTTGATTTGTATCTTCCTGATGAGGAGGGATGCTGAGCATCATTTCATGTGTCTGTTGGCCATCTGGATGTCCTATTTGGAGAAGTGTCTGAACAGAAATTTCTTAAAAGAGGACGTATAAATGACCAACAGGTACATAAAAAGGTGCTTAGCATCACACTAATCATCAGTGAAAGGCAAACCAAAACCATATCTAGATATCACCTCACACCTGTCAGAGTGGCTATTACCTAAAGCCAAAAGATAGCAAGTATTGGGAAGGATCTGGAGGAAAGGGAACCCTTGTGCACTGTAGGTGGGAATGTAAACTGGTACAGCCACTATGGAATACAGTATAAACAGTCCTCAAAAAAGTAAAAAATAGCACTACCACATAATCCAGAAAACCACTTCTGAATATATATACAAAGGAAACAAAACCAATATCTCAAAGAGATACCTGCACTCCCATAACTATTTAGTCTTAAAAAAGTAGGAAATCCTGCTCTAATCCTTATTAAGTGTAATAAGCCAGTCACAGAAAGACAAACACCACATGATCTCACTTACATGTGGAATCTAAACTAGTCAAACTCACAAAAGCAAAAAGTAAAATGGTGGTTGTCAAGGTCTGGGTGGAGAGGGAAATGAAAACATGTTGCTCAAAATGTACAAGGAATCAGTTATGCAAGATGAGTAAGTTCTGAAGACCTATAGAAAAGCAATGGGACTGTTGTTAACAGTACCATATTATACACTTGAACTTTTGCTAAGATGGTAGATCTTAAGTGTTTTTAACACAAAAAAGAAAAAACAAAGAAAATGGTAACTATCCGAGGTGGTGGATATGTTAGTTAACTAGATTGTGGTTATTATTTCACAATGTATATGTTTATGAAAACACCAGGTTGTGTACCTTAAATATACACAACTTTTATTTGTCGCTTATACTCCAATAAAGGAGAAAAAAAAAAACTGAAAAAATGTCACAGTATAGACTTTAGGGAGAGAAGTATTACTAGAGTTAAAGAGTGTCATTTCATTATGATAAAAGGTTTAATTATTCAGGAAGAAATAATAGCCTTAATTTGCATGACCCAATAATATAGGCTCTACGTATTGAAAGCTGAATTTAAACAGAACTAAAAGAAGAAAGTCACAAATCCACAATCATAGTGGGAGATTTTAATATATCTTTCCAAGTAACTGATAGAACAAGTAACAAAACAATCACTAAGGATAGAGGAGAACTTGATACAATTAACAACTATATATGTGTGTGTATATATATACATACATACACACACACACACACGTGCATGCAAAACACTGCAACTGCCAAGGTGAATATGCAGTTTTCTAAAATATACACATAAAATTTATAAAAGCTGACCATATTCTAAGCCATAAAGGAAATTTAAATACATTTCAGATGTTTGAAACTCACACGCAGATTACCTTTAGTGACTACAGTGGAAGTAAGCTCTGCATAAATAATAAAAATATAAATTAAAAAATCCTCATGTTTGGAAGTTAAACAGTACACTTTCACATAATTTCTGGGCCAAAGAAATCTCAGTGGAAATAGAAAATATTTTAATGATAAAAAATTTAGGCCTTTTTAGGTCAGCTAAAAGTTGAAAGAAAAAAAAGATAAAGATAATAGCAGGGAAAGAAAGTAAACATAGTATACCTAAGGGATGATTCCTTGAAAAGACTAATAAAAATGACAATCCTGATGAAACTAATCAAGAAAAAGAAAGAAGGCAAAATAAATATTAGTAATAAGAGAGAATGTATTCTTAAATATCCTAAAGAATTCAAGATGATAAAGGATATTAAGAACAACTTAATGAAAACAAGTTGTCAAATTATTTGAAATGAACTAATTTCTAGAAAAACACAACTTCCTTAAACTGACAAAAGAATAAACAGAAAATCAGATGTTAAATCCATACTCAAAATCCTCACACAAAGAAAACTCAAAATGTGATGGCTTTACCAATGAATTGTACCAGACACCAGCTAACAGAAACTCTTTTACTAAATATAAAAGGAATGAATACTGGGGCACCTGGGTGACGATATCGGTTAATTCAGGTCATGATCTCATGGTTAGTGAGTTTAAGTCCTGCATGGGAACAGTGTGGAGCCTGCTTGGGATTCTCTCTCTCCCCCTCTCTCTGCACCCCCAGTGCCTCCAAGGTAAGTAAACTTACAAAAAAAAAAAAAAAAAAAAAAAGAATGAACATGTCTCAATTCATTCTATTAGGCTGGCATAGTCTTAAATCCAAAGCCTGACAAGGACATTAAAAGAAAGAAAAATTGTAGGCTGATCTCACTCATAAAGATAGATGCAAAAAATCTCAGTAAAATATCAGCAAATGAATCCGTCAATATATAAAAAGATTATGTACATCATGACCAATTTGGATTTATTCCATGCAGGAAAAATTGGTTTGCCTTTCAAAAAACAAGAAATGTGATTTATCAAATGAACAGAATAGAAGAGAAATATCAAAAGATCATTTTAACAAATAAATAAATATGGGGAAAATATTTAAACTTAACATTCATTCATGATAAATATTTTCAAAAAATTTTTTTCTGTATTTGAGAGGGAGAGAGAGAGACAGAGAGACAGAGAGAGGCAGAGAAAAGGGGCAGAGGGAGAGGAACAGAGGGAGAGAGAAAGAGAATCTTAAGAAGGCTCCATGCTTAGAGCAGAGCTGGACACGGGGCTTGATCTCACAATCCTGGGATCATGACCTGAGCTAAAATAGAGTCGGGCGCTCAACTGACTAAGCTACCCAGGCGACCCCACTCACGATAAATACTCTTATCAAACTGGGAATTCAGCAGAACATCCATAATTTGACAAAAAGATAAATACATAAAATTTATAGCAAGCACTATACTTAATAAGAAATGCTGAAACTTTTCCTTTGTGTTGAAATAAAGATGCCTATCATAATCATTTCTAGTTAATATTGTAATGAAGAAGAAAAAGACATGAAAAAGAAATAAAACATAGGATTGGACAGAAAGAAATATAATAGTCATTTGAGACAATGTGATTGTACACGTACAAAATCCAAAAGAATTTAAAAGCCATTAGAATAAATATGCAGTTAGCATGGTGTCAGCCTACAAAAGCAGTATACAAGAATCAACTTTATTCCTGTATATTAGGAACAATTTAAAAATGAATTAAATATGTCACTTAATAGAGATTTAGTATGATATTGCTTGAGAAAGACTCAACCAGCCATTGCTGGCTTTCCAAGAAAAGCTACACTCCCAAAGGGGTATATGCTAAGGAATGTGGGGAGACTCAAAGCTGAAGCAGCAAGGAAATGGTTTCTACTCTAGATCCTCCAGAAGGAAATACAGCCCTGCTGACATATTCACATTAGCCTAGGGGAAGAAGGAGGCCCACAGGAAGGAATTCTGGAAGATATGTCTGTCGATCCTAAAAATGAGAAAGGGTATTGAGACTAGGCACCCAGAGCCAAAGTTTCTTGAGTCCTACTGACAGATGTTTCATCCTGTACAGGTACTTAGCTCCAATGTGCTCAGTCATGACATTTTCTCAAATTTATTTTTTAATTTTATTTAAATACAAAGTAGTTAACATGTCATGTAATAATGGTTTCAAGAGTAGAATTGGGGGATTCATCACTTACATATAACACCCAGTGTTCATCCTAACAAGTGCCCTCCTTAATGCCCATTACCCATTTAGCCCATCCCTCCACCAGCAACCCTCAGTTTGTTCTCTGTATTAAAGAGTCTCTTATGGTTTGTCTCCCTTTCTGTTTCTATCTTAATTTTCCTTCCTTTCTTCTATGTTCATCTGTTTGGTTTCTTAAATTCCACATATGAGTGAAATCATATGATATTTGTCTTTCTCTGACTGATTTCACTTAGCATAATACATTCTGGTTCCATCCACGTTGTTGCAAATGACAAGATTTCATTCTTTTTTATAGCTGAGCAATATTACATCATATATATACATCTCACATATATATATGGTTTCAGCCTAGAAAAAATATATATATATGTCTTACTATGTATATATATATATATATATATATATATATATATATCTCACATCACACCTTCTTTATCCATTCATCATTTGATGGACATTTGGGCTTTTTCCATAATTTGGCTATTGTTGATAGCACTTCTATAAACATTGGGGTGCATGTGCCCCTTCAAATCAGCATTTTTTGTACCCTTTGAATAAGTTCCTAGTAGTGCAATTGCTGGATCATAGGGTAGCTCTACTTTTAATTTTTTGAGGAATTTCCATACTGTTCTCCAGAGTGGCTGTACCAGTTTACATTCCCATCAGCAGTGCAAAAGGGTTCTCCTTTCTCTGCATCCTTGCCAACATCTGTTGTTTCCTGAGAGGTTAATTTTAGCCATTCTGACAGGTGTGAGCTGGTACCTCCTCATGGTTTTGATTTGTATTTCCATGATGATGAGTGACGTTGAGCATCTTTTCATGTGTCTGTTTGCCATCTGGATATCTTCTTTGGAAAAATGTCTGTTAGTGTCTTTTGCCCATTTCTTCACTGGATTATTTGTTTTTTTGTGGGCTGAGTTTGATTCTAGATTATAATCTATATATTAGTTTTGCTAACTGTTTCCTTAGCTGTACAGAAGGTTTTATCTTGATAAGGTCTCAATAGTTCATTTTTGCTTTTGTTTCCCTTGCCTCTAGAGATATGTCTGGTAAGAAGTTGCTGTCGCTGAGGTCAAAGAAGTCGTTGCCTATTTTCTTCTCTAGAATTTTTATGGCTTTATGTCTTATTGAGGTCTTTTATTCATTTTGAGATTATTTTTGTGTATGATATAAGAAAGTGGTCCGGGTTCATTCTGTATGTCGCTGTCCAGTTTTCCCAACACAATTTGCTGAAGAGACTGTCTTTTCTTCCATCGGATATTCTTTCCTGCTTTGTCAAAGATCAGTTGGCCATACATTTGTGGGTCCACTTCTGGGTTTTTAAATTATATTCTATTGATCTCTGTGTCTCTTTTTATGCCAGTACCATACTGTCTTGATGACTACAGCTTTGTAATACAGCCTGAAGTCTGGAACTGTGATGCCTTCAGGTTTAGTTTTCTTTTTCAACATTACTTTGGCTATTTGGGGTCTTTTCTAGTTCCATACCAATTTTAGACTTGTTTGTTCTAGCTCTGTGAAGAATGCTGGTGTTATTTTCAAAGAGATTGCATTAAATGTGTAGATTGCTTTGGGTATTATCTACATTTTAACAATATTTATTCTTCCAATCCATGAATATGGAATGTTTTTCCACTTTTCTGTGTCTTCTTTAATTTCTTTCACAAGCTTTCTATAGTTTTCAGTGTACAGATCTTTTACCTCTTTGGTTAGGTTTATTCATAGGTATTTTATGGTTTTGGGTGCAATTGTAAATGGGATCGATTCCTTGATTTCTCTTTTTGCTGCTTCATTATGGGTGTATAGAAATGCAACTGATTTCTGTACATTGATTTTACATCAATGTACATAAGAGACAATGTACAATGTACATAAAAGACAATTATAACACAATATGATCAGCACAATGTTTAAAAAAATATGGGAATAAATAGAAGGGCCACTTCCACAGAGCAATTACTATCATATCTGATATCAATTAATACACTCTCCCTGGGTCTTCTTTTCTCCAAGACAAATTCCACCCCCTCTCCCAAGATTGTTACAATTACATGAAATTACATGAATTAAATTAAGTCTGATAACAGTATGAAGGAGACTCTACAGCTATGGTACTGAAAGAGCAATCCTTGCACTAGTTGCCCTGGGATGGGTATCCCCTGGAATTGCTAGAAATACAAATCAATGACCCCCACTCTGTTCTACTGAATCAGAATCTCAGGAGATGGGACCCAGGAAGGTGTGTTTTAACCTGTGATTTATAAGAAATCCTATATATAAATGAGTGCTCGAATGGGCACAGGGTCTTTAAATCCAAATTGGGTAATATGATTGAGTCAAAAATGAAACAAACTAACTTAAGGAGACAACTAGTATGTGAAAACTTAATTTTACAGTTTGGCCATTTCTTGTTGAAAAGCTATATTCTACCCTTTTCGATGATCCTATGGTAATCTCTTATAGTCTCAAATGCATTCATTTCCAAGACTTAATTAACTAGTGATCTACTAATCTTTTTTTTCCAGCAGCTTGTGAAAAACTAATCATATCTGGTGAACAGAGTATATCATGAATGGTTTAAGGAGATATCATTAGTTCATGAAAAGTACCTTTCTGTGGTTTTGTTTTTATGGCACAAATCTTCATTTCAGTAAAGCAATTGGGATACATTAGGCTGCTGAGATGTAAGAATTTAATGAAAAGGAAAAGATTAGGTTTTATTTAATATCTACCAAGTTGGCAAAATGAAAATGAATGTAAATTACAGCACTGTTTTTTCCAAGAAGTCTTTTCCCCATCACAAATTTTATTATATAGGTATCTACTTCTTCATTTTTTTAAAGTCATTCATGTAATATGTATTAAGATCCCTTAATGAGCCAAAGTTGAAGTTCTGGAAGGATAGTACTGAGACTAGATGGGTTGGCATTTTCTTCCATGCGAAGTAGTTGGAGTTTTATCTTATAAACATGGGAGTATTATACCTTATTTCATGCCTTAGAATGAATGCCAATGGTAGTGCAGAGACAGACTGGATGGAGGCAAGCAGATCATTTGGAAGAGCTAATGAACCTGAATTGTCTACACTGAAGTGCTCTTTATAAATGAAGAGGTCAAGTAAATATAATGTAAAACATGGTCATTATTCTTAACATTCTCAATATAGATGTGCTCAACCTTAATGATCACTTAGAAAATAGGGGAAACTATTAGTACACGCATTAGGCAAACAGCCCGAAATAAAACAAAGGCTTTGAGATTGAAAGGAAGAAAGGAAGAGAGGGATGGATGCAAATGGGCAGCATTCAAAAATACATGAGCTGCTTATATACCTGGGGGATGAGCCATGTCTGCCTGATTCACAGTGGTCAGTTTATGGACACTTCATGACTAGTGCATGTGATGTGCAACTAATTAGACCACAGAGAACAGTGTCTATTAAGAAACAAATACTTAGGTGATGTTTTTAGACCCAGCCAAGAAAATCACTTGAAGAAGTGGAAGATCTCAGCATATTTCTACTGCTTGCCATTTAGCCAACTTCTAAACTGTCCCCTCTCTAAACTTTGCTTCTTTACAAACATTTAACATTTAAATCCTCAATATTGACAATGGGAATAATTACCTATGAAATCCTGTCATTGACATGAGGGCACAAACCTGACATATTGTTTACTATGTTCTAAATTCATGGGAATAAAGAAGATGGGGATGAATTCCTAAATATTATATGGCCAAACCCGTATTTGATCAGTTGCATAGCAATCAGTTTTCCCAAAAAAAAAAAAATTACTGACCCTAAATATAAGATATATTTCTATTTGCATCAAATAAGGTAAAATATATTCATCTTAGAAAAGCAAGAACAGTGCAGTTTCTCCCTGACCTACCTATTTTAGACAACAGAATTTTATGCTTTGAGACACTGCAACCATTCAAAAGAAGTATTAGAAATGTGGTTTAAAAATTCTAATAGCAAAGAAGCAGATGTCCAAATCTTTTAAAAAACATATCTTTCAGGAAAATGAAATTCAAGGGTATATTACTAACTGGTATATGGGAATATAAAATAGGTAAGAAATTATGATGTGATAGTTCCATTAATACTCCATGCACAGACTTACTGAATGGAAAATAGGCTGATAATTCACCATGAAATGCCATTGTTAGAGATTTCCATTTGAAGTTTAGATGGAAATACTTTTTTTTTTTTTTTTAATTTCAGTATCATTCTAAAGAAAAACTGGTTTCTTTTTCTTAGGTGTAAGTTATTTTGATTTGTGTGGCTGAAAGAAGCTAACACTTCCCAAAGAATACACACACCTAATACAGTTCTATTTCACACTTATCTACATTGATTGCTTAGTATCCATTCCAACACAAAGACTGTCTCCAAAGAAATTCAGAAAAGACTATTATGTTATTAATGGCCAGAGAGGGAGTGATGGTATCCTACTCTATTCATTGGACATTACTGTATCTCTCTGCTTAAAACTAAGCAGAGAGATACAGTCTTAGAATAAATCTTCTCATTCACGTTGATAAATGAAGAAAAATACTTCAAACTCATATTCTCAGACAATGTTTAAGGAGCTAAGACCCAAACAAATTCCACCCAGAATTTGAGACTGTATCTTTATAACACCTTGTTCTCAAGATTTTCTAAGTATGAGAACCACTAAGGAAAGACCCCTTCATCCTTCTCATGAGCACTTATTAACTATTTTAATATGTGCCTACAAGTGGTTACACTAGGTCACTATTCCTTCATTCCTTTTCTTTTTTAAATTTTTCTGATAGAGTTCTGGCAATACTTGGAAATGCATTTAAAGGTGTCCACTTCAGTTTAACATACACTAATAACTTAATGAGCTAGTGGCCATATTAAATTAAAGAGATATAAAATGGGTAAGATATGGTTATCCCAATCCAAAGTGGAAACAGGCACATAAAGTGTTATTTCAGCACAGTGAAATTGTATGGAAATTCACCATAATGAAATACAGTTCCAAAATGGAAGCCAGGGAAGGGTACAACAGGGGCACAGAAGAGGGCCTGAAGTTCTTGAAAGTAGTGGCCCATGTGAATATGACATGAATATATGGGATGTTCTTTTTCCCCAGAAACTGTTCAGGGCCCTTATTTTACTGGAAAAAGCATTTAGGTAGAGGAATGAAGGAAGAAGTTATATCCAAGTCTATGTTCTGGTAGGCAAAATGGGTCTATGAAAAACCCTGGTGATACAATCAAATTATTCTTGTATCACATACTCATTCACTTAGTTGAGTGCTACCGAGCACCAGAAGTATAATAGTTACATCTTGTATTTAAAAAGTACCTCATAGGGGAACCTGTGTGGCTCAGTCTGTTGAGCATATGACTTCAGCTCAGGTCGTGGTCTCACAATTTGTGGGTTCAAGCCCCATATTGGGTGCAATGCTGTCAGCATAGACCCTGCTTTGGATCCTCTGTATCCCTCTCTCTCTCTCTCTCTCAAAAATAAATGAACATTTAAAACAAAATAAAAAAAAATAAAAGTATCTCGTAATCTGGCCTCCAGTTACAAACTGCTCTGATATAACAGTGTGATGAACTCAAGGTACATTTTATTAATTTATTTTTAAGTTTATTTATTTTGAGAGAGGAGATAGGGAGGGAGAGCAGGAGAGGGGTAGAGAGAGGGGGAGAAAGAGAATCACAAGCAGATGTGAAACTCAGACTCAGGAACTGTGAGATCATGATCTGAGCTGAAATCAAGAGTTGGGCACTTAACCTACTGAGCCACTCAGGTGTCCCTCAAGATACATTTTTAGAAATTGATGATCTGATAGCCATCATCACATCCCGAGTAGCAAACTAAGCTCAGAGACTACCTAATGAAGTGACCAGCAGTACATGTGAAATCAGGACTCTTTCTGACAATCAGAAATAGTCTTTGTAGGTACCTCCAACCCCATCCCATGCTCCTTTAAATATAACCCCATTTCTATGAGGATGGTAAAGGTTTTGTGTTTTTCTTTTCCTATAGAGATCTATTAAGTGGCTTAGTAGATTCAGGGATCTAGGATTCCACATGTGGAGTGGGAATTCAAAGTGCTAAAGACTCTAGTCTATATAGCACAGATATGGCCCATCCTGGAGGCTTTCCATCTGGGATTTGCAGAGAATCATTATTGCTAATGATCATGACACTGGACTCAGCTCCAGAAACCTTCTTAACATAGTACGCCAGGAAGCCATATGAATGTAGTACACATGCTGAAGTCTTTTTTGGCACTGCTGGCTTATATACATTAGCAAGGTGGTTCCATAAACCATGTGTGAAAATTTAGTCTCAGTCTCATTCTATAGCCATAATGAGTAACACATACACACACACACACACACACACACACACTCACTCACTCACCCACTCACACTCACACTCACACAAACTCAATTAACTGGATTTTCAGTGCTAAGTAGTGGTGGACAGAAGAGATATTTTTTATTAAAACTAATGAAGTTATTTCCCCAAATTGTTGACATCCACTTTTAATGTTCTACTCAGTGTTTTCAGCAGTAAATGGGTAATTAGTAAATGGGTAAGTTCCAAAGCTCTAGAAGACAATAGCTATTGTAAGATTGGGTCTTTTCAAATTGTGCTGGTGCCATTGAGTTGAAGCCAGGCTTTTGAGTCTCTTTTGGCCACAGCTGCAGCTGCATTCACCTTGGCCTTTCTACTTGAACAGGGAGCCAGAGCACTGAAGTATAATTATTCTAAAAAGATATTTTTAGATTATCAATTTAGTGCTTTGAAATGTATGAGTGATTTGGGTAAAAACAAATCTGAGCTGGAAGCCCTTTCCAAATATATCTCTCGTGTGTGTGTGTGTGTGTGTGTGTGTATTTTTTCTATCTATCTATAACTGTATATATATTAACATACATACACATACATACATACATACAGCTTAAAAAATAATATTTATTAGAATATTTGGTAGTTCAAGTAAAACATCTGGATGAATTTTCACAAGGCCCGCTGTTAAAATATAATAGAAAGCAAAGAACCATGCGTATGGAAAGGCCCACCAGGGATTTTAAAACATTATCCATTTTATTATTTACTCATTCATGTACTCTATCATTCAGTAAATACTGAATGTTTAATATGTGCAAAAATAATATTAAAGAAATTCCTGGACAAGAAGAATCAATGGTTGGCTATAATAATTTTCCCTCATGCCTAACAATTGGTACTTTTAAGGAAATTTTCCTCATATATAATTCAAATTTATTTTCTTAAATAGAAATAAATTTGCTCAGAAGAGAAGAAGCAGACAATATACTATCTATAAAACTTTTAGACGTGCTTGGGAAACAGTTATGAAGACATGACTATGAAGACAAACAATGATTTTGAAGTAAACATCACAGAACTTGTAAAACTGGATGTGACTTCTCTTTTACAATGAGCCATTTGGGAAATTAAAAATTCATTTTAATATGCTCTCTATTGTTCAAAATGCCTTTTGGATCTAACAGAGAGGTTTGTTTTTGATGGTCAATCCCAGTCCTTTGAGACTAGACTCATTCTTTTCTAGTGCTCAGGGAGACAATACAGTCTGGTGGAAAGAGCACTGGACTTAGCAGGGCGGGCTGCTTATTTTAGCTCAGAGGTTTGAGTTACTTGCTTCTGCCCCCACATTAACTAGATGTGTGAAATCCAGTGGGTCACTTAACTTCTCTGGGATTCAGTTCTGTCATTTATAAAATGAGATTAGTAGTCACCAAACTTTTTTGATTTAAAGATTGTTTTTAAAGGTTTTTAAAAAGAAATCCTAAGATTTCCCATGAGTAAAAGCTGTACTTTTACTGTCAGTTGAGTGAGAAAAATGACAATTTTGCCTGGTTTTGTTTGTCTCTGTAAAGACTCAGCCACCCCCGAGGCAGGGACCATCAGTTAGGATATTCAAGATAAAGTATCCTCTAAAATTTGTGCTTCTATGAATCTATGCACTCATGGAGGGCATTATTTCAAGCATGAATGGGAAGTTATTTTTTGGCTATGACTCATGGGGAAAAAAAACCCTGAGGACTATACCAGATTAAATGCAATAATCAAGACTTACTTATCACATTAGAACATTAGTCACTACCACTTTTCTGATGCAAACATAAGCATACTACCCTCTATCCCATCCTCATATATAGACGATGTATTCAAACAATGCTATTAAAAAAGATGTTACCCTTCTAAGTCAATATTTTAATAAGGAATTATCATGGGAAGTGAATTAAACAATAAGCCAGAGGTGGCTCACCCTATGTATTCATAATACATAGAAATTTGTTGCTAACATATAGGACTAAAATTGATTTGTACATTGACCTTGTATTCTGTGACCTTGATAGATTTCTTAGTTTGGGTAGTCATTTTGTAGATTCCTTGGGATTTTTTTTTTTTTTGGATAAACAATCATGTCATTCACAAAAACAGACAATGTTACTTCTTCCTTTTCTATGTTTATGTCTTTTATTTATTTTTCTGCCTTAATGTATTATTTAGAACACCATACAAAATTCATAGAAATTTTTTTTGTCATTCTGATGAACTGACATTTTTATCACTATGAAATGTTCTTTTTTTCTTTATCTTTGGTAATTCTTGCTGTCTTGAAGTCTACTTTATCTAATAATAATCAAGTAACTCCTGTTTTCTAATGTTTAGTATTTGCATGTTATATCTTTTTCTGTCCTTTATTTTACCCTGTCTGTGTCATTATTTTTTAAAAAGCATCTCTCATAAAAATAAAGTATATTTGTTTCTACCCAAATAATGGAAATTCCAGCTAAATCTTTCTGAAACGGTAGGGGTCCTTTTTAGTGTAAACAATGACATTGTTTATTCATTTTAGAAACCCAGCATGTCTGACACTATTTTCTCATAACATGGGGCACATGTGTATACATATTTACTCTTCACAGAATGTAATGTACTTACAGTCAGTGAGTCTAAATTGGTAGGATCTGAGAATAGCATCTTGGGCTTCCAAAATATATGACAGACAGCTTAATTTGAATTTATATTTTTGGTAATTACTTCGGAGACTCAAATTATAACTGTATCTGCATTTTCTCAAGGAACTGGACTTTTCTATTAGAGACATTAAGGGAATTGGGCCTGGAAATTAAGGAAATACAGTATTTATATGAGTGAATCACCACGCAAAAAATGTAAAATGTTAACATTGGGAAAGCCTTTTGTCACTCCTTCTTATCAAGCATTCCAGGGAAATGAAACCAATGCATGCTGGCATAAAACAATGAGGATACAGTTACTGAATAACTACTAAACGCAGTACATCGTAAGGCTGTGAGGAAGACAAAAGTCGATGCAAGGCTCTCCACCTTATCAACTTTATATTTGTGATATAAATATATATAAAATATATATTTTTTTTTTCCTTAGGCCTCTATAGCTCCACCTTCCACCATTCTATCCCCAACTCTGTGCCTTGGGTGGCTGCTCTGCTGGAACACATCAATGGTGTTCCTTGCCCTCTAACTTCCAGTTGGTTCTGGCCTATGGTGAGCATCAACAGACGATCTGACAAAGGGAAGAGGGTAAAGTCTGGATATTTACTCCCTTGGCTCTCATCAGAGTCATCAGAGGCTAGCTACCTCTCTTCACTGAAGGTAAGGCTCCTGTGAGGAAGTTTCCTTCATATATTTGCTTATTTTTCTGGGTTCAAGTAACTGCTCCCCCTTTTTGAATCTGTAGCCTAGGGAGATCCTACTTTTACCAACCTTGTGATATTGAACTAACTTTTGTAGTTTCCACAGGTCCTATGTACACCTTTTTGGTAGTTCCTTTATCAAGCTCTCTTCTGTTTAGCCTCTCTGAGTGTGCCACATCTCTCCTGTTGAAACCTGACTGACACAGCAATCTGATGAACTAACAGTTAACAATTTCAGGTATCATATGCTGGGTGCCATATAAATGCTAAAGACAGTTACATATTTTGCTGTACAAGCTGAGAATAAAGAGAAATCTCCAAGGCTTTGGATCCTTAGGGAAACTGTCCAGAAGATGGTAAGATTTAACAAGCTGTAAAAAAATGACTATAAAAGAGAGACAAATAGAAAAAAGGAGCAAAGACAAAGGGTATTCAAGGGATGACAGTAAGACAAACGAAGTCTGGCTCAGATCAGACTGCATGGGGAATCTGCAGAGAGACACAAGACCCTTATGACATTAATACTGAGACTACATCTTATGTGAAATTGCACCCATTCTGAGGAATTTCTCTCCTGCTCAAGAAAGGAAGGGCAAGATGAGTGAAGATGACATTACTGGGATAACTGTGGATGTGTTCCAATTTCAGTAATTTAGTATTATTAGCAACAGTCTGCTTTCTCCATAACTATGGCAACATGATATGACTGAGAACCTCTGCTGGGTGCACTTACACACTAAGTTGAAGTCTGCACTTTAGAGTGCTCAACAATCAACTTTGATAAAGGTTTTTCACTTGCTAACTTGTGCATTCTTGGGTTCTATGTAGAAGAAATTTTAATTCAGTAATTCTATGAAGGGACCTGAACAATCCACATGTTTAAAAAAGGCATGTATCTGATTCTGATACAAACTATACAGGGAGAAATATGCTTATGGATAATAACTGGCATTAAAAACTTTCAACCAAAGAATGAATTAATGACAGTGGTCTTTTAGAAAGATTAATCTGCCCACAGGATACAAGAAAGACTGAGTGTAGAGAGAATAAAGACAAGGAAGGTAGAAAAGGGAGGGCTCTAAAAGTCCAAATAGATGGGCCTGAGCACCTGGCATGAGAAGACTAGGAGGAAAGGAAATGAGGAGAACAGACAGATGTGAACAAAGTGAAGAATGAGCAGGTATTTCCTTACTGAGCATTGTGGTGTGATGGTTTAAAATATATCAAGTTTTTTTGTGACATTCTCCCTGTAAAAAAAAAAATAGCAAATTCTTATTCCTTTCCCGTTTTCTGTAAAAAACAGAAAGTGGTGGGAGTGATGTGTGGCTTTTGTAGCTGGATTAGAAAAGGCAATCGGGCTTCCTTCTGGCTTTCTTGGGTTCCATGCTTTTGGAGCTCTGAGCTGCTGTGAAGTCCAGCCACTCTGAGGCCTCCATGTGTTGAGGTAAGAGGAGATGCCTGATGAACTCCAGCTGCTCCAGCTCCAGCTCTTCTAGAACTTCCCAAACTAAGCATCAGACAAGAGAGTAAAGAAGCCTAACTCCGACCACTATTTAAATACAATGTCAAGAGAGGTCTTGAGTCAAAACCAGGTATCTGAGCAGTTCTTGATTTCCTGATCCACAGAAAGCATATGAAATTGTAACTATTGTTGTTTTAAGCCAAAAAATAAAATTTGCATGATTTATTATGTAGCAACAGTATCTAGTTTACAGAGCAAAATCAAAGATGACTCTGTTTTTATCTTTTTATGAAATTTAGAAATTGTCTTTTCACTTTATATAGGGCAGTTATAAAAACCTCAGCAGCCTTTTTACCTTGAATGGTCTTGTAGTCATAGCTCATTGCAATAAAAATAAATGAATAATTATCTAGTAATATATTCTCCATTTCAAAACCTAATTATTAAATAATTAGAAGCAAGCTTTTAAGTCAACAGTTCTAGGGGAAAACAACCACATTTCCTTTAGTATTTTGCACAAAAGTACTAATGCTTAGAAAAAAATTGTGTAATTAAAATTAAATTACTCCCCCTTAGGAGCAAATCAAATTTGTCCCCCTTAGGAACAGCAAATCAAATTATGTCTGTCAAACCAATTCACTATTCAAGTCGGATGACAGCCCTCTGAGGATTGCTTTTCTTTTATCTCTAAGTTGTTGTTGTTGTTGTTGTTTTTAAAGCCTTCTATTTATCTGCTGAGGATGTTTCATACATCCAATCTCAGTCATTCAAATTCAGAACTTAACTCTATGTTTAGACTCCTTTTAGATGGCAAAGTTGAGAGGCTAAATGATAGATCCTAGAGGAAATCACAGCTAGAAAAGGAAAAACATTTCAAATAGTTGTATACACCTGCTCCAGCAGGCCTCACCCTCTTTGATCCCACAATGCATGATGTGTGTAACTCTTAAAGGTCTGTGGGCACTCAAGCGCCCAACCCTCAGAAGCACAGTTCCCCAGTCCTTTGTCTCTCACTCATGAAGCCTGAGGGAATGCAAATAAGCAAGAGTGGCTGATTGTAGGGATAATCTTGAGTCCCTCACTTTTTTAAAAATAAATACTCCTGGGGCACCTGGGTGGGTGTCAGTAAGCTTCCTATTTGGGCTCAGGTCTTCTCGGTAAGTGAGTCTGTGTGGGGCCTGGAGCTGCTTCAGATTCTGTGTCTCCCTCTCTTTTTGTCCTTCTTCAGCTTGTGCTCTGTCTCTCAAAAATAAACATAAAAAAAAGTTTTTAAAATAAATACTCCCAAACTCTGGTGAAAGCCAAGGCATCTTGGGTCAGGGGTGGGAGTGAGTGGGGATGGGTGGGCTTTAAAGTCCTCTCTCCATTACCTTCTCCCACTTGACCATTCCATGACAACCCAAGTAAAAATGCTTAGTGCCCACTATGACTAAGTATCAGTACTTCAACGCCAATCATCATATCTCAAAACCACAAATAACACACCTCAGGAAACCAGCCATGGTAAACTGCTGATTTAAACAAGTTTGAATTGGTGTTAAGTGATTATTTAAGTTACTCCCCAAATGATCTCTGAATGTTACAAATCAGACATATTTAATCCCTTCGTCCATGTCTCCTTTCGTGGGCTGTGAGCACTCTGGGAGGATGGCTGGAGATGATGAACTGGAGTGCAGAGATCATCTGTTTAAATTATTTTTTTAAATTGGCCAGTAAAAGAAATTACATTTCACAAATATTTAATATTTAGACGAGAGTGTGGCCCACGCTATGTCAGATAGTCATGTCACCTACACAGGGTCTACATACCTTTGTGAGGTTGTGTGTGCATGTGTGTGTGTGTGTGTGTGTGTGTGTGTGTGTGTGTGAGATCAAACAATAATTAAAATCAGACAATACTAAGACAAGTGGCACTGCAGGGTATGGACTCTAGTGCCTTGGAAGGCCCAGGCTGGTGATAACAGCAGTGAGAAACCAGCTGGAGTGGGAGTGGGGGACAGCCACGCACTAGATATCACCCACACTACAGCAGCACTACCCAGGTGGTGGACGTGAACTGGGAACTGCTAAATCACTAAGGTTGCAAGACAAGGCAGAAATGTGTTTTTAAATGTGAAATCTCCTAATTTTAGAATTTAGCACACATTTAAAAAATTGTCAGAAGCCCACACAATCAGCCCAAATTTGTGGCCTCAAGGTTACAGAAAGCTAGTGGTCTAGAATACCTGTAACACCTCCTTAGAAATCCTAGCTGTCTACCCGCTGGTGGCCTCAGGCAAGTTACTTAACTTCTCAGAGCTTCTGTTTCCTTATCTGTAAAGTGGAATAACAACAGCTAATGTTGGGAAGTAAAGTGATAACATAATAAAAATAAATTATAAAATACGTATATTCAAATATAAGTTTCTAGAGACAATATACTTTGCTTGCACCAAAAACAGAATCAAAAGTATAGGAGCAATGGAAAAACCAGGCAAGCTGAACACCAAATGGTATCAATAAATACAACGGAAAGTCAATGGACCTTTGGGACATTTGGGTCACAGAAGCATAAAATACATACATATCTTTATTACACTTGGAAGAAAACCAACTAGCATTATCATCAAGGAAATTCTGCATAGGCCCTCAACAAGGCAGCCACAGGCCACCAAAACATTCCCCACATGAAAATCACAAGCCTAGCTTGTAACTTAGACCTGATGAGGTTGAAAAAAAATCAACTGCTTCTATACCTACAGAGAGCAGAAGACAAAGCTATTGTCGCTCAAAGGACAACCATTACCACCCTCCCCAGCTATCCAAAAAAAGAGACACAGGCCTAAGGCAAAACCTAGAATAAGGATGCTGCCATTGTTTTATATGGCCTCAAAGTAACTACCATCAAAATGAGAAAACAAAGAAACAAAGAAGCTTAATATCTATATCTAGAAAAGAACTTTGGGTGTAGTTACCAGCACATGGAACTAACTGGAAACATAAAGAGCATATGCTTACCAAACTTTTGAGGAAATGGTTTTACCAAAGCAACCATAAGCCAAGTCAGAAAAAGCTTGTTTGTTTATTTGTTTGTTTTCAAATTAAGAATAGCTCCCAAGAAGGGCATAGTCTCCAACACATCGCTGTGATGTAGCCATGCAGGTTAACAGACAAGGAGAAAGTGTCAGACATCCAGTGGCTTCAGAAGAGAATGGAGAACCAGGAGTTGAAAATGGGCCAACCCAGGAAAGGATTCGGTATTTGCTGACTCAGTCACTACCATATACACTGCCAAAATTCCCTTTTCTGAATAGAAGCCTTTATTTCACTTCTGGTCTTGTCCCTCCACTATTTGTTGGTGGCAGGAAGGGAAGACAACTTGATGTTTAGTCTGTAGGTGGCCGAAGAGTCTAATCTGGACTCAATGGAGAGAACTGTACATCAACTAGAGATTCTTGACTTTTGATCTAGATGATGGGACCCTGGTTGTTTTCCTTGGGGAGTGAGTGAGTAAATTCTGTGTGTAGGAAGAAAAGAGCATGCCAACATTTGAATGGCCAGAGGGGCGATCTGTGGTAGAAGCTGCTAGTTAGTTCTCTGATGTTGCACAGTAATAAAACTGTAGCTTGGCACCTGGCCAGCCAGCTGGATTATATTCCCCAGCCTGCCTCACAATTACAACATGGCTAAATTCTTAACAATGCTATGTGAGCAGAAATGGCAGATGCCACTATCCAGATCTGGGACTTCAGACCTTCATGTTCTCTTCCCCTCACATGCCAGTTGGAAGCCATATGTGGTGGCAACTCTGCTTTGACCACACAGATGATGACAGTGTTCCAGGAGATGGCAGAATAGCAACTTGGAAGGAACCATGGTCCCTCAATGACCTCAAGGAGAAAAGCTGCCTAGTCAATCTGAACTGTTCAGAGTGATACCACTCCCTAGGAGAAAAAATACACTTCATTGTCTTACGTGCCACTTAAATGTTAGGTTTTGTTTGTTTGTTTGCTCGTTTTACAATGGTAAAACCCTTACTAGTATATGGCTGAAATAAAAAATCCATGTCTCCCTACACCCTGGACCTGTGAGGAAGTTTTTGGGGAAACTTTTGCACACCTGTGTATACCTGTCCACATCCACACACACAAAATAGCTAGTTAAATAAAAATTTTGAAGAGTTGTGGTATAATGAAAATATATATTAAGTCTTCGTCCCTGATTCCTGGCACAGAGCTTCTAAAACCTTCAGAATTTCCTGAGTAATCGTAGTGTCTTTTGTTGCTCATAATGAACACCTTCTGTCCAGACCAGAGTCTAAGCTAATGCAGTAACTCTGTGCAGGGCCCAAAATAGTGTCAGGATGTGGATTTGTTGGCAGAGAGATCAAACATGATATTAAAAGGTGGGAACTTTCAACACCACTCCTTGATCTCCAGGAAGGGGATTAAAGATTGGGTTAGAAAAACTCTTCAGCAATTAAGTTTGGGGAGCTTTTGAGTTGGTGAACATGTTGAAGTGCTCGGTGGGGGCTGATGTACCCAGATAGACGATCCTACAGAACTTCCAAATAGGTGTCCCCAACCAGTATTGTGACCCTTGGCCCATCACCCAAGGCTGTATAAGAGAAGGTGGAGATTGATCAGGTATCCAGAGAGTTGCTGGAGTATTTCCCACCCCTTGCCCATTACCTGCCCCACTGTAAGCCACAACGGGAAGAATTTCAGGAGTCTGAGACATCACTTTGGCTTTCTAAGGCTGAATCAGGTCCAAGAAGACATACGTTAAACTGAATGAAAAACTGAAATTTTTATTTTTACTTTATATTGTACTGGTTTTTTTTTTTTTAATTAAAAAATTTTTCCACCTTTACTGAGATATAATTGTGGGCTGGGCTTTTTAATCCCAGAAAGCAACACTATCTGTTAGTATTTTAAAGTGACCAGGAGAACTATGAGGTCTGCCTGAGTTATTATTTAGGGGAGAAGAGAGAAATTTACAGAATGTTTGAAAGGCGATAGAGAGAAAAAATCAAGAAGCTTTTTCTGCTTGTGGCCACCCAAAGCATACCATTCAGTGCATAGGTTGAGTGGCTTTGAGAGGGAATGCCTGCTGGCTAGCGTGCTTCCACCAATAGCCAAGAACCACGCAGAGCGGCTGCCATAGCACCCATTTTCAACAGCCACATCAGGTGTTACAACAGCAACAACAAAACATTGATTTTTCTAGTTTTTCTCTTGTCAAGGCCGAAGCAATTAGACCAAGCCCTTAAACTGAAAAAACATCAGAGGCCCTGGACTATTGTGGGGAGAGGGAAGCCTGAAGAGGGGAGAATGAGACTCCAGCACAGCAGATGTCCCCAAACAGTCAACCTGAATATTCAAACAGAGGCTTTATGAAGCTGTTTTCTGGCCTTGAACTGCCTAACTCCAGACTTCTTTTATATAATACATAAATTTACGTCTTATTTGAGTTTGTATCCTTGGATATAATATCTGTGATATGTTAAAAGCCTATTTAAATTAAGAAAAGATAAACAAATCCAGAGGAAAATAGGCAAAGGAAGGCAGGCAATTCATGCAAGGAATACAAATAGTCAATAAAGTATCTTAAAATATACTTAACTTTAGTAGTAACTCAAGAAATGTACATTTAAAAGATGAAAGACTACTGTTTCTTATTTATCAGGTTGGCAAAAATCTTAAATATGAATTATATCCAGTTGGAAAGGGTCTGGAGAAATAAACTCTCACTCAATATTGATGGGACTATAACTTAGAAAAATCTTTTTGGAGGTCCATTTGGAAATAGCAATGAATAATTTTAAATGCATTTCTTTATGAGCATGCACATATGTGCACACATGGGTGTGTGTTTAATGTACAGAATATGGTCTAGACGGATATATAACAAGCTATACAATATTTCTATTTCTCAGGAGATGAGGGCAGTGGAATAGAGGTAGGGCATTGATAGACCTTCACTTTTTATGCCAAGACTTAACATTTTTATGACTACATGTTATTTTTGTAATTAAAATTTTTATACAAAAAATCAGTTACCTTGGCTTTTCAAAGATTAAATATACAAAATATTTTAATTGATTTATTTCTGTAAAGATATATGTATTAGGTGTTGAGTATGCATAGTCTACTGAAATTTTAGTAAATCTGGGAAAACGGAACCCTATCTTGTAATAGGGAGGTGGTTTAGTATTTCACACACCAGTGAAAAGGGCTTCTCATTTGATAACAATGTAAATATAGGGTGATGTTTTATATCACTGGGTGGTATGCAACAGGCTTGTTTTAAGTAATTAAAGATTTTAAAAGATCTTAGAAAAAGTATTTTGAAATAAAATTTAGAGAGATTTGCATTTTTTAATAATATATCCAATGGAAAAAAGACAGCCTCTTTAACAGATGGTGTTGGGAGAACTGGACAGCAACATGCAGAAGAATGAAACTAGATCAATTTCTCACACCATACACAAAAAGAAACTCAAAATGGATAAAGGACCTGAATGTGAGACAGGAAACCATCAAAACCCTAGAGGAGAAAGCAGGAAACAACCTCTTTGACCTCCACCGCAGCAATCTCTTACTTGACACATCCCCCAAAGCAAAGGAATCAAGAGCAAAAATAAACGAATGGGACCTCATCAAGATTAAAAGCTTCTGCACGGCAAAGGAAACAACCCACAAAACTAATAGGCAACCAACAGAATGGGAAAAGATAGTTGCAAACGGCATATCAGATAAAGGGTTGATATCCAGAATCTATAAGGAACTCACCAAACTCCACACCCAAAAAACAAACAACCCAGTGAAGAAATGGGCAGAAGATATGAACAGACACTTCTCCAAAGAGGACATCCAGATGGCCAACAAACATATGAAACGATGCTCAGCATCCCTCCTCATCAGGGAAATACAAATCAAAATGACACTGAGATACCACCTCACACCAGTCAGAGTGGCTAAAATGAGCAAATCAGAGAACACAAGATGCTGGCGAGGATGTGGAGAAATGGGCACCCTCATACCCTGTTGGTGGGAATGTAAACTGGTACAGCCCCTCTGGAAAACAGTGTGGAGGTTCCTCAAAAAATTAACAATAGAACTCCCCTATGACCCAGCAATAGCACTGCTAGGAATTTACCCAAGGGATACAGAAATGCTGATGCATAGGAGCACATGTACCCCAATGTTCATAGCAGCACTCTCAACAATAGCCAAAACATGGAAAGAGCCTAAGTGTCCATCAACAGATGAATGGATCAAGAAGATGTGGTTTATCTATACCATGGAATACTACATGGCAATGAGAAACAATGAAATCTGGCCATGTGTAGCAACATGGATGGACCTTGAGGGTGTTATGCTGAGCGAAACAAGTCAGGCAGAGAAGGACAAATATCAAATGTTTGCACGTATAGGAGGATTAGGAGGAACTTAACAGAACACCAAGGGGGAGAAGAAGGGGGGAAATGGTGGGGGAAAGGGAGAGAGGCAAACCATGAGAGACTCTTGAATGCTGACAAAAACTGAGAACTGATGGATGTAGGGGGGAGGAGGGGATGGGCTTGGAGGAGGGCACTTGTGGGGATGAGCACTGGGTGTTATGTGGAAACTAATTTGACAATAAACTATTTGTAAAAAAAAATAACGAATTCTATTATTAGTTTTTATTTCTTCTTTTTTGGCAGAGACGGTCTCCAATTTTTAGGCATGTCTGCCAAGGAAATGACCTTCTGCCAACCCATACTGATGTACTTGCCTGTCTGAAGACCAGAATTCACTGAGAATAACAGCACATCTTCCAAGAAATCTTTTTTTTTTTTTAATTTCAAAGTTTTACACAAAAGTAGGTCATTTAAAATATAAAGAGATATTCTTACTTGGTCCTCAAAAGACAGAGCCTGGGCAACATCTCTTGGAAATCCGTCAATAACAATGCCCTCTTCATCAGGTATTTGCATCAATTTCTGTTTTATCTCTGTAATTGTTGTTTCCTTTCATAAAAAAAGATTAAAAAACCACAGTTAGCTAAACTTACACTCACAAGTGGTATAAAAATCTTTGCAGAATAGAAACAAATTACACAGTAGTACCTGTGGGGCCAATTCTCCAGTTGTAATTATTTTGGCAATAAGACTCCATTTCCTATTGCTGCTGGTGCTGTGGATCTTCTTTCTTAGTAATTCTCCCACTGAAATGTACTGGAATCCATAACGTTCTGCAATTTTCAAACTTTGAGTACCCTTTCCACTTCCTGGACCACCTACCATTTAAAACAGGCAAAATTGTGACCTCTTGATACAGTAAGAAACTCTGTTTTGTACAACTACTACCTCCGCCTTGAGATGCAGAATCTAGATGACCAGTAGCAGGGCGGGCAACTTTACACCTCGGCCATTCTCAGTGCTACCTCTGAATGCAGAGCAAGTACAGACTTAGCCAAGGAAAGCATAGAATTATAACCAATTTTATTAGATGAAAGAGACACTTTTTCCTTCCCCCAATTAGTAGAAAATAACTAATTTAGAAGATTGGACAAGGCATTCAAAATAAATCATTTCTTGTTCTTGTATGTCAAAATCTAATCTTTTCCCCCCTTGCAATCAGAGAAAAATCTAAGTGTAAACCAATTTCACAATAAACTATTTAAAAAAAAATCCAAGGGATACAAGAGACAATGATCAAAATAACAGAAATGTGTTCCATGCCAACAGAGAGCTAATGTGCAATTTGTTGAAATGTAACAATTATTTTTCAGGCCAAAGGCACATCAATATTGACACTGCTTATTTAAATCTTTTTTTATAAATTCTGTTCCTGTGTCTCCTTGCCTCATCTCCTTTAAATTCCAAAGAAGTTTTATGCAATGAATATGCAGAGTGAATCAGATAGGTCGTTAAAGCAGAACAATTTCATAGAGCTTATGATAATTTTGATTTTGTGATATATTAGTATGAAATAAGCAACATTTTGCAACCTTAATACTAATCATTAGTAATTATCATTTATTTTTTAGGTTAAGTACTAAAATAATTATAAAATATACACCTCAGATTTTATTTCCAATCACATTACATTATTTTAATTTGTATTTTCAAACAACCTAGACTGACTGGAATCTAAAGTCTGAACAAATTTCTAAATAAAGCACATACCAATCAGCCCAGTCTGATTTTGATTTGTTACTTCTTTGTAATTATCAAAATAAAATATTTTCAAGTACTTATGCATAAATTATTGACTGTACACAAAATATTTTTAAAGGTCAATGTCTAATAAGTAATGAACTATTTTGGTAATATACACTGAAAATAATTATACTATTAAGCAATATTGAAAATAAAAATTCAATAGAAAAGTGAGTTGATGTTCTCCCTACTAATTCAATATATCACGTGTTTGGGGAGAGTAGAAGTCATTTACTACATAAGTACTTAATAATTATTTTTTTGCAAATAATGTAAGTAAAAAAGACTGGCGTTTTCCTTGTTTTTCGTAAGAAGAGTTCTGAGTGGGTAGACTTGCTTGGGCAGGGCTTATTTCCTCTTTAAAAATTTTAAAGTGCAGAATTCTAAGATCAACTAATAAGAATCATTTCTTAACCCCCCATACCAACTAATGCACCTAATAACATCTGGCCTTCACTTTTTTATTGCTCTATTAACCTTAGGATAGGAATTTGTTTACATTTTTAACCATTCCCTAAGAAACTCTAAATCTTATCCTATTAGATTTAACATTATGAACCACTACTAAAGTAAACTCATTACTTCGCAAAATTTTGGTTCTAAGTAGCTGCTTTTCACCTATTCACCTATGTGCAAATTATGGATTGACTTGATGTAAAAAATGATATGAAAAACTCCATGAAATTTAAGCTAATTTGATCCCTGAAGCACGAACATTATCTTTCATAAACTATATTTCCACACTTTAGCTCACAAACCTTCAAACTAAGAGATTATAAGTCCTACTGAATTAAAAAAAATCAAATATGCTAATAAAAAAATTGTCAACTCGGAAGCAAACAGCAGACAACACAAACACATGATTAGCATATCTGACAGAGAATAGCTTTAATTTATTAGATGAGTTTGATTAGTGAAGTTATCTAATATCAATTTTACTTTCTTCTCTCTAAAACCAGAGTGAGCTTAATCTTGTTCTATTTATTGATCTCTAATACTTATAAATATCAGAATCCATCTAACTCTTAAATTTAATAATTATGTTAACATAAGAGAGACTCATATCTGTGCCAAGAAGGCTAGCTTTAAAAACAAAAAATCTGCATCACCAGATGGGAAATTTTCTTTATTTGAATGTAATACCATGTGAGTATCTGTACCTCTTCCACTCCCTTTTTAGGCTGGTACTAATAAAAATTTGTAAGATTCAGGTACAATTATTTTATAATTCCTCAAAACTCTTTATATATACAATGAAATACTACTTAGCAGTAAGAAAGAATGAAATCATGCAGAATGCAATTTGCAGAAACGTGGATGGAACTGGAAGGTATTATACTAAGTGAAATTAGTCCAAGAAGGACAGATACCATATGTTTTCATTCATATGTGGATCTTGAGAAACTTAACATAAGACCATGGGGAAGGGGGGGAGGGTAAATAGTTACAAACAGGGAGGGAGGTAAACCACAAGAGACTCTTAAATACAGAGAACAAATTGAGGGTGGATAAGGGAAAGGAAAAATGGGTGAGGGGCATTGAGGAGGGCACTTGTTGGGATGAGCACTGGGTGTTGTATGTAAGCCAATTTGACAATAAATTATATTTTAAAAAACCCAAAAAACCCCAAATTGAACGCTTTTTTTAATTAAAAAAATTCATAAAATTGCCCCAATTTTCTCAGACAACTTCAGGTTTGGCTTTTCCTTTCTTCTACTATCTCAATCCTCTAAAGGTTATTTACACTCATTGGTTCTGCATCATTCTTGGAATACATAAAACTTTATAGTGTATAAGTGTAAAACCAGAATCACACTTGTGGGAAGCAAGTTGATTTTACTGAGTAAAAAAGAACTGTGGAGGGGCACCTGGGTGGCTCAGTCGATTGAGCGTCCGACTTTGGCTCAGGTCATGATTTCACGGTTTGTGGGTTTGAGCCCCGCGTTGGGCTCTGTGCTGACAGCTAGCTCAGAGTATGGAGTCTATCTTCAGATTCTCTATCTCCCTCTCTCTCTGACCCTCCTCTGCTCATGCTGTCTCTCTCTCTCAAAAATCAATAAACATTAAAAAAAATTAAAAAGAAAAGAAAGAACAAGAGCGTTAAAAAAAACTTAAAAAAAAAACTGTGGAGTTCTTCGAAGTGGAGGAGATCTGAAGCATTTACATCTTCTCCAAAGATCTTAGTTTAATGAAACATTTTAGTCATTTTCACATAAAATTCACAATGCACAAAATATTAATATATGTGTTCTTTTACTTGAGCATTTTGGTATTACACCTCTTTCATGGACAATCAAGCCTCCATGTGTTTGTCCTATTAATAATCAGCAGTATTTTAGTAACAGCAAAAAGAAAAATAAAATTGAAAGAATATTTCATCATCAAATTGCGAAATAATTTCCCATTATTCTTCACCTGTAGCATAAAGCATTTATTTTAATAAAGCATTTACTCGTCTTCTAGGTAAGGACCTCAGACTTTTTTTTAAATGTTTATTTATTTATTTTTGAGAGACAGAGAGAGAGCACAAAAGCAGGGGGGCCAGAGAGAGAGAGAGAGGGAGACACAGAATCTGAAGCAGTCTCCAGGTTCTGAGCTGTCACCACAGAGCCTGACACGGGGCTTGAACCCATGAACTGTGAGATCATGACCTCAGCCAAAGTTGGACACTCAACTGACTGAGCCACCGAAGTGCCCTGGACCTCAAACTTTTAAGCACACACAAACAAAATTCCATTTTCAGGAATAGAAAGAGATTTATGGCATAACTGTGGCTACCATACACCATAAGAATAATGACTTTTATAAAGCCAGTTTCTATACTGTCTTTCTACAACATTATTTTAACAGTTCAGGGCTAAATATATTTGCAATTTCATTTACATTACACTTAGAGATGTATGAACGTCGCTCCTTCTAGTCTGGTGAACTTAGATTCTTGTTATAGCTTAGTGTGTTTATTTGCATGCTTCTTTCCTAGTTGCCATCATCTTTCTATCTTCTGGAAACAGTCCTTCCTTGTATAGGGCTGTATTCATTTGCCCTCTATTAACAATTACTGACTACAATAGCTTTGAACATTTCACACTAGATTTTTGCTTTTGGTCATCTCTGTAAAAACTGAGTCAAATTGGAAAACGAGACAATGATCACATATTTGCATGTCCACAGGTCTCTTCATGATTTTACAGATTTTGAGGAAGTTGGGATTTGCAAGAGTGGTAAAAAAGGCGTTTTACAAAAATTAAACATGTTCCAGATCGATTTCTTGTGCAATGGTATCTGATATTTTCATACTCATTCATAGAAATAATTTTAAAAATTAACTGTTGTTATTTTCATTAATATTCAGATGGTATGTGCTCTGTAAAACACTATTCAACTAGATTTGCTGGTCTGAAACATCATAGCTTAAACTTTATTTTAGGTGTCAGTTTGCTACCAGGAAGATTAATTTATATTTGTCTTTACCAACACATTAGTATCATTTCTTTCTAAAATTAATAGTGAATAAAAATTCAATATGTTGAGTAAAAACATAAGAAAGTCATATCATGTATAGAAAACTTCCAATGGATTCAGTTTTCTATGTTAAAAATTAAACAGATAAAACCACAGGACAATAAATCTTGAAGAGAGTAATACTTTCAACTCATTGCAGAGGATTTCCAGGACATTGTAATGGAGTCCTTAAAAGTGGAATAGGTATTATATTATATAATTATAACAATTCTATTTTATGGAAAATTATGCTAAAATATTTCCGTCTACTGTCTCTTGAGCTTTTGTTTCTGTTGTTTGTCATTATTCAACTCAGTTATTGCAAATACACATAATAAACCTGATTTCTTGAAATGTAAACACATAAGCAAAGGTAACAATAGTATAAGAATTTTGCTTTCTGTCCTCATACCTATGACAAGAATGATTTTTGGTCGAGGTCTAGTAGGATCAAAAACATCATACTCCTCAATTAACTCTGCAGTCTCAGAGAGGTCTGTATCACTTTCTATGGAGAATTGATGGATTGGAGGGAGTCGATCATACCGTCGATATGGAAAGTTTGAATTTTCAGGCATCACTGCAAAAGAGTAAGATAACTTTGAAACGGGAAAAAAAAGCATAATAAAATAGTTTTTGTACTTAGCCAATTAGCAGAGGAAAGCTTTTAAATTAAAGGAGTTTGATTTTTTTCAACTGGAAGAAGAGCCTATCCTATAAGTGGTCTGCAAACTTTTTCTTAAAAGGCCAGACATTCAATATTTTTTTTAATGTTTTTTTTATTTATTTCTAGGAGAGAGAGAGAGAGAGAGACAGCGTGAGCAGGGGAGGGTCAGAGAGGGAGGGAGTCACAGACTGAAACAGGCTCCAGGCTTTGAGCTGGCAGTCAGCACAGAGCCCGACGCGGGGCCCGAACCCACGAACCGCGAGATCATGACCCAAGCGAAAGTCGGACGCTTAACCGACTAAGCCACCCAGGCGCCCCACAGACATTCAATATTTTGAACTTTGAACAGTCTCATACTCAACTTGGCTATGGTAGCAGAAGAGTGACCAATGACAATATATAAACAAATGGATAGGCTTGTGTTCCAATAAAACTTTATTTATAAAAACAAGTAAGGAGCCAGACTCAGGGTATGGGTCATAGTTTGCCAACCCATGTCTGGAGGAACTTTCTTAAGCACTGCCTAATCTTAATTGGTAGTTTGTATACATCCTTATATCTGCAAATGGTGCTCCCTAGGGTTTGTAGTATACAATCTCACAACTTTCACAAGTTCACAGTTGCTAACTCGTTATTAGCTAACAGCTAACGTGTTGTTCAAGGCTAAACTGTGGTTCATGTAGTTCACGGCTCCTTCCTTCCTCACTCCAAGTATCAGTACTCCGGGAGGCACAGAGAAGCCCTAACTACCCAGAAGGCACATGCACAAAAGAGAGACAGGAAATCACTTGGCCTTTCATGAGGGATTTAGCTGTGGTGATTATGGGATTTTAGCATGGCATAATGCTCACATCTCTTTCTGGGGTGTTGATCAGGTAGAACTTTTCATTCTCTGTTGATATAATAAATAAGCTCACTGACTGCTAATCCACTGGACTCATTTTAGTACTATGGAAAGAGTAGAGTAGTCGGCAATGATAGTGGATATTCTTTGAAAATTCTGGGAAGGGTGTATGATAGGAAAGGCATTGACAACAGTATCCTGTTCTGCCTTGAAATTGAATTGCTACACACAACACAGGGCAAAACTCTAAGCATTATCCTCAATTACTTTCCTCCCTCACTCCTCATATTTACTGCCATAGACTCTATCTCCAAAATGTATCCCAAATGCATATACTTTTCTCCATTTCCACTATTACAACTCTTTCCCAACCACCATCATTTACATGGACTACTGTTATAGGCTTTTTACTAGTCTGCCTGCTTACAAGCTTGTGCCCACAATCCACTGCCTGAAATACTCTTCCCGATACCATCCCATGGCTGCCTGCTGCTCGCCATTCACACCTCAGCTCAAATGACACCTTCTACCAGAGGACTTTACTGACTTTTTAATCTCAAATAGTTAATTTCATGGATATCACTCTAGTAATGGTCTCCACAGCATCTAACAGTTCATATGAAAGGTCTCTATTAATTCATTGTTTGTCTTCTCCCATTAGAACGTTCAGTTCCAGGAAGGAGGGACCTTACTTTTCTGGATCTAGAACTATCTTGGCACAAAATCAGTGTCCAATAAATATTTGTGGAATTAGTAACAAAGACAATAGCTTTGCTGACATATATGGTTTCCCACAGAGGAAAGCCAGAAGATGGGTAGTCAAGAGTGTGGCCACAGGGTGGAGGGCCTTCACCACCAGGGTAAAGAGTTTAGTTTTAATCTAGTAGAAAGCCAGTGGGAGATTTGTGTGGGTAGAGAAGTGACATGATAAAATATGAAACACGTTTTTTAGGAAGGTTAATCTGGTGGTGTTTAGAATAAATTTGAGTGGGGAGATGAAAGCAGAAAGAACAGCAGCTAGGGGCCAGCAGGGGTCAGGAGTAACAGGTGAGAAATGAGGCTTCAGTTAGAGGGGAAGCATGAGAAGTGACATGGTTGGGTACGAAGAATATGGTTAGGGTTGGGATCTGTGACATGAAAGGAGGAGACAGTCCAAAAAACAATTGCCGAGGCTCAACACTAACTGAAAAGAGAAGGCATTGCATTTAATATGCCATCTTTCTGTTCTCTCTTTTCTGCTCCAGAAATAGTGGGCTTCTATATCATAGCCTCTTCCCCTACATTAGCAACTCCTGTTCTCTATTCCCTGGTATAAACTCAAACTCCTCCATCCTTCTCTAGCTAACACCTACTCGGCTTTCTGTCTCCAAGCATTAGCATATCACTTCTTCCAGGAAGCCTACCCTGAACCCCAGTCTAGGTTGGATCTATTCCCCTGTTAGCATGGTTGTTTTGATCACATGCGTTATTTTCTATAGCACTCATTGTGCTTCTATTTGCATATTTTTTCACCATTAAGATTTTTTATCCCATAGTCAAAATAATCACCAAGTTCATCATTTTTATTTTAACAATTATTTCTGATTAACATCATCTTATACAAATTCTTTAAAAAAAACCCTCAGCATTATATTCTTTACCAAAAATATATATGTGATATATATATGATATATATATATGATGTGTATATATATATATATATGATATATATATATAATGTAGGGGCGCCTAGGTGGCTTAGTCGGTTAAGCGTCTGACTTTCCCTTAGGTCATGATCTCGCGATTCGTGGGTTCGGGTCCCGCATCGGGCTCTGTGCTGACTGCCAGCTCAGAGCCTGGAGCCTGTTTCAGTCTGTGACTCCCTCTCTTTCTGACCCTCCCCTGCTCATGCTGTCTCTCTGTCTCTCTCCTAGAAATAAATAAAACATTTAAAAAAAATGTATATAATGCATATACATCATACCTGTATAGGGTGTCTATCTATATTCCTATAGTATTTACAAAGCATTTCCTTTTAATTTCTTGTAAAATTTTATTTTTTGTTTTTTAATTGAAGTATCCTTAACATAGTGTTATATTAGTTTCACATTTACAATGTAATGATGCAATAATTCCATACATTTCTCAGGGCTCGGCAAGACAAGGGTACTTAATCCCTTTATCTATTTCACCCATCCCTCCGTCACCTCTTCTCTGGCAACCATCAATTTGTTCTCTGTGTTTAGGAGTTTGTTTTTTTGTTTGTCTCTTTTTTTCTTTGTTAGTGTGTTATGTTTTAAACTCCGCACATGAATTAAATCATATAGTGTCTGTCTCTCTCTGACTGGTTTATTTCTCTTAGCATTATACCCTCTGAGAGTATAATATATATGAGGGTAGTAGGTACCATATTTGTTCTTTCTTGGTGGCCGCATCCTCAGTCCTCAAAGAATGTCTGACAATAGTAGTGCTCAATAAATGGTTGTTTTAATGCTCAACTGACTCACTGACTGACTTCATGGAAATAAGAAAAGGAGAAGGGAGTGCAGGTTTTGAAGCAAATACGCTATACTTGCTTTTAAACATATTGAGTATAAGATGACAATGAGATATTCCAGAACAGAAGCTCTATGGACATTTTGAGCTTTGGGACTAGAATTCTTATTCATAACAAATTATTTGTTCAATTGTACGGCAGAAAAAAAAGATGCTTATCTCACGTGCATAGTAAAATCCTTTAAAGAACTATCAGTCAGTAATTTATCCTTGCTTTTTATCATATTTTTATGTATGGAAGTAATTTGCCTAAATGATTAAAATGTTTTATTTCGTAGAATAATTTTTCATGATAATTATATATTAGCACAGCTATGTCAATATTTCAGCAAACCATGCATGAATCACCTTTTATTTCTAGAAATAATCATGCTTTAAGTTACTGGGAAGTTACTAGTTTAATTTAATAATGTACCCCATAAATTATAGCTAAAAATTAAGAAGCACAAGTGTGTAAGGCATTTCATAAAATAAAATGTTATTACAGAAAAGTCTATTTAGAAACCATTTTCTGTCTTTTAGCATGTGTCCTAGATATAAGAAGGTAATAAGACATTCTTGTCATCATAATACATTGAAAAGTTCTATTTGATGATTAATTAAAAGATCTCTGAGTAGGAATCTTGGTAAAGCATTATTAAGTATGGAGATTCTAAAATTAACAACTTTAATTCTAATTAAAGTTAAACCACATTTTCCATTTCTGTTTCAGCTTATTCTGATAAATCAGGAGTTCCAAACTTGTCATTTGTGTACTCAATATTGACCCATAGATGTGTTTTGTTCAGCTCAACATTTTTCCAAAATGTGTACATGCCTTTAGACAATGACTGTTCTCTGTAACTTGACCACAGTCCCCACCATTCTCTATTACACCCTTGGCCTGCCTGGCTTCTACCTATAATCAAGCCAAGTAACAGTATAAAACAGAAGCATTCAGACTTCGTTTTGTTGCAAAGCAGTCACTTTGTATACCGAGGCTGAGAGCAGTTTTTTAACCAAGGGAATGTCATATCCCCTTAGATTTAAATTTTAAAATGTAAAAATATTTTAGACTAAATCCAGTAATACCTGAGGTTTGTTAGTGCTTTAAGACTAAATCTTAAAGCAGTTCCCCATACTTATCTCACTTGACTTAAGCAGGGCATGTATTTAAGATTGAGCCAGATTTCATCAGTATGACAATACCCCTGGAAGTAAGTTAGTTGTCTTGGGAAAATAGATGAACACTTCAAGCCCATGAAAACATCATTTTGTTCACTGAAGCAGAAATGTACTAAGTGGTGTGCCCCAGTGGTAACTGGCACTTGAACACTCAGGCTTACATGGCCAAGTGATGATTCCTGCATGGATGGATGGATAGGGAAGAATTCTCCTCCCTGGAGATGCTTCTGAAAAAATGTTTCTGCTTACCCTTTCTGCCTGTGTTTCTTTTTCTTTTTCTTTTTTTTTTTAATTTTTTAATGTTTATTCATTTTTTGAAAGAGAGAGAAAGAGAGAGAGCATGAGTCGGGGAGGGACAGAGAGAGAGGGAGACACAGAATCTGAAGCAGGCTCCAGGCTCTGAGCTGTCACCACAGAGCCCGACAGGGCTTGAACCCATGAACTACAAAAATCATGACTGACTCAGATGTTTAACCGACAGAGCCACCCAGGCACCCCTCTGCCTGTGTTTCTTAAAAATTAACACACTATGTCTTTTCCCCACACTGCATGCAAATAAAATCTAAGTGACTCATGTAAATGAAACAAACTAAGGCTTATTTTTGTATTTACTACAAATACTAATACTTGTATTACAAATACTTCAAATTCTGTCTGTCTAGCAAGACTTCGTGGTACAATTTTTGAAAATGGTGTAAATTTTGAAAATATAATGATCTTGGCCACTGGGAAAGAATAAATTTAGTTTCCCTGAATTGGAAACTAAATTCCACTTTACATATACTATTATACTTCTCAGTTTCATCCAGAGCCTAAAAGGTTGGTTGGCTGATGTTGAACCACTAAGTTTGATAAGCATGTATTTCAGAAAGCTATGAAAATATACTATGAATCTCCTCTAGTGAACTCTAATTCTTAGTTCCAAACTATTCCTAAAATTGCTAGACAAGTTCATGTCTTCTACTTCTTGTATAGCAGCAAATGCCTAATCTGATGTATTGCATTCAGTAGCTGCAATAGAAATACTTGCTGGATTAACTAGTATAAACTTTACATGCATTTATGCAGATGCATTAATATGAACTCTGAGTTAGGAAACACACTATTCCAAGCTCTTCCCAGCTAATGAAAAATGTTGAATTGTTACATAATAACAATTTTGCCTATCCATTTATTTGGGAAAATCTTATTTGCAATTTTAAGAAAAATTCAGTTCGCTGATGAAATTCATTTTGCAAAATAATGAAGTCAGAAATATACAATTTCATTAAGCTTTTAGGGAAGTGCTGGACAGTGGTATGTGATTTTGTTCATCTTAGCACAGAGGTGGTTAGAATTAGGAGCAGAGAGAGAGTAGTCATGTTCAGAGCCAAATGTCTTTCCAGGTTTTTGGAAATCTAATGAATTAAATAAATGCCTACAGTCTATATGGGATGTTTCAAAGAGAAGTGCTATAACCATAAACTGTTATTCTACATATACATTACCATTTCTTAGAAAGGATCTCCGTGATTGTCCTCCATTGAGGGGAGGTAAGGTCTTCTTTTCCTGGCTAACAAATGTATCCCACTTCACCTTGTCACAGCCGCCTAATTCCTTGACTTTCTGTAAACAACTTTCCAAGTACTCTACTGGGTCTTCAGGCTTAGAACACATCAATCCATTCAAAAGGCTCTGAAATACAACCACAAAATATACCCACATAAATATGCTTTAAAACCACCTTTGCTAAAATAGTGTATGTCTCATTGTTAAATTCTGGGTTGTTTTTGTTCTTTGCATTTTTTTTTAATGAACATGATTTGATTGAGTAATTAAAATAACCCCTAAATTCTTGACCAATTAGTTTTTAGCTCAGCATTTTCTGCCTTTTAAACAATTCGGGCAACTACATAGTTTAAAATGAAGGCACCCTATCAAAGTGAGATAAAGTGCAGTGTGTAAAAATGCTCCTGTCATTATTTATCTTATTTCTACCCAGTTTTTTAAAGTAGGATTCATGCTCAGCATGGAACCCAATGTGGGACTTGAACTTAAAACCCTGAGATCAAGACCTGAGCTGAGATCAAGAGTTGGATGCTTACCCAACTAAGTCACCCACATGCACCATTCCTACCCATTTTTGAAGGCCCCAAGCCTCAGTTTCTTTGTTTGTAAAATAGGAGTACTAATGCCTACCTCAGAGAGTTTTTAAAGGATTAAAAAATTAATACTTGTAAAGTACATATTGAAAGCCTGGCACAATGTAAATACCCAATAAATATTGGTGATTTTAGTTAATATTATCGTAATCAAGAACTCTTCCCTGAGCTCCTAGGTTGGCTTGTGGACCTCTTCCTTTGGATTCAATACTACCCAGAAAACATCTTGCCTGTCATTTATACTTAAATCATCAGTTTAAGTGTTGATCTCATCTTCCACACTGTAAACTCTTCAACAACACAGTGTAGGTATTTTTTATTTTTCAATTCCTAGCCCCTAACACTGTCCCTGGAACACAGTAGGTGCATACTGGACTGCTTTCTGATTAGGAAAAAGGACTGTTCAAAACATAATCTGAAACTTTATTATTTGATATATAATAAGTTACCACAATATCCATTGACATTACAGAGGAAAAACCTGGTGTCCGATGTGTCACATATGCTCATTTCTAAATATGCTACAAATTTGGAACTGCTGACTCCTTGGAACTGGACTGATATGTAAAATATTTTCCTATACAGTATTTCATGGAAAAAACATAGAGGATCATTATCACGAATATACATTATTAATGCACAACACACACATCCTTTGAAAGGCTGACATCTTTGCTAAATACAATATTTTATTTTCAGATTACTCTTGTGCAATTTGCTCAAAGTGCTAGGCAGTTCTTTCCAGGTACATTTGTTTTCTCAAATCCCAAATAGTGTGAGTTAGAGTGTTCCGAGAAGCTCAATAGCAGAGGGAGAGGAAAAACTAATATGGTCTGGTTATACATACATACATACACACACACACACACACACACACACACACACACACACACACACACATTGTGTTTAACTCCTCACATTGCTATATTAATACAGTGAACTGTGGCAGTGTTTACTCTGTATGCCTTAGTTTACTCAATGCACTCTGGCCCTATGGAGTATTATTATCATCCCCATTTTATAGATTAGAAAACCATGGCACAGAGATGTCAGTGAGTTGATTAAGGTTATTCAGCTGAGGGGGCGCCTGGTGGCTCAGTCAGTTAAGCGTCTGACTTAGGCTTAGGTCATGATCTCACGGTTCAGAGGTTCGAGCCCCGCATCAGGCTCTGTGCTGACAGCCAGCTCAGAGCCTGGAGCCTGTTTTAGATTCTGTATCTCCCTCTCTCTCTGACCCTCCCTTGCTCACACTGTCTCTCTCTCCCTCAGAAATAAATAATAATAATAAAAAATTTTAAAAAATAAAAAAAAAAAAAGGTTATTCAGCTAGAAACTTGTAGGCCCAGGATTCCAACTCAATATTTTTTTAAGTTTCTTTCTTTCTTTCTTTCTTTCTTTCTTTCTTTCTTTCTTTCTTTCTTTCTTTCTTTTTTTCTTTCTTTCTTTTTCTTTCTTTCTTTCTTTTGATAGAGAGAAAGTGAGCAGGTGAGGGGCACAGAGAGGGAGAGAGAGAGAATCCCAAGCAGGCTCCATGCTGTCTGCACAGAGCCCAACATGGGGCTGGATCTCATGAACCATGGGATCATGACCTGAGCTGACATTAAGAGTCAGTTGCTTAACCCACTGAGCCACCCACATGCCCTTCAAATCAATGTTTTTGATTCTAAAACTCACATATTCTTTTCTATATATATCTTGCAAAAATATGATATGGGATAAAAATAAAATGCCAGATTATCTGTGTCCCATACGTAATCCAACTATAATATGAATCACTCAATGTCTCTCTTTTGATCCCTATTATAGCCAAAAATGAGTGAACATACTCACTGAATTTTTTTTTACTGGAAATATATATTTCCAGCCTCCTTAAACAAATATGATTCAGAAACATGTAGTTGTTTGACAGTCTGTAGATTCAATAACAATTACGTGATCTATAATGGTTTCTAAAATCTACAGCTGAAGCAAAATTTTTGGTTTGATAGATACCTAATTGATAAACTCTGTATACTTAAAATCTTTGCATACCAATATTGTGGTTTGATGGAGAAAATCCAGTTTGGAACAAAAGCATTTGGTTTTACTGTCTACACTCATCACATGGAGCGCTGCCAGGTTTTATTCTGTCTTGTGCTGGTAAAACAGAGATTCTTACTGGAAGGATGGAGTCTCTGGAGGTCACCACAGTCTTCTTCGATCTTCCAAATGTCCAAGATTGTACTTAAGTACATTGTATTACTGCATTTCACCTAAGGAAATGGACTTCCTTTTCTGGGTGTGCACTATTTTAAAATGTCCCATTCACATGCAGAAAAACAAAACAAAAAGCATAATGCCTGAACAAAAAACCCCTGCTATTATTTGTTTGTATACACAGTGTAGATTTTCACGAACAAAGTGTCAAAAAGCTCTGTGGTTACCAGAGAGGAAAAACAATACCCACATTTACAAAGAAAATAGATGTACTATTAAGCAGCACTTGGCAATCAGGTGACTGTCCTGCAGATGTTTCTAATTATTCTTTTAGAAACACAGAAATGAAATTGATCTTAGTAGTAGTATTTGTGACAAAAACCTTTGGCTATTCATCTCTGTATTTACTCATTGAAAATTAAAAAAAGAAAAGAAAAGAAAAGAAATACTCTTTTAAGAATCCTACCTACCCACCCTCCAAGACCTGTCCTTATGCAACACCTTTTGATTCTTTTCAAGCCTGAGTAACACACTTGCTAGGTTTGGGTATCACATACCAGGCTTGTGCCCAAAATGTGCTTTACCTGGAAATCTTGGCCTCAGCCCAACCTGAAACTGGTGGCTAACAGAGGTGAGAGAAAATAAAGATCTGCAATTATGGTGGCCCATTTTAAAAGAAAATTTGGGAAAACAGGCATAAAATTCTTTCCCAAAATGGTGTTTTAAAACTCCTTCTAGCAACAGACCCCTCCCCCCCCCCCAAACAGGAGAAAGATCAACTCATGACTTTTGGCTTAATGTCTGCAATAACAGTATAATACTGTTATAACAGTCTGGGTAATAGATATAGACTAGATAATAATCTACAGTCTAATATCTTTCAGAAATGGGGGGGGCAGGTAGGCAGTGAATGGAATTCCCCTTTCAGGGCTCCATCTAAGAAGCTTGGCTCCCTTCCATGTTTTTTTTTTTTTTAACCTCATAAAAAGCACACAGAATTCAGGAATATTTCAAAATTCAAATAATGGAGAGAAGGAAAGGAAGCAAAAGACTCCACGATGTAGGTTGTGGTTTAGATGTAACCAAGGATCCTTTAGTTCGTCCCTCAAGCCTCCTCTCCCACATTCCCGAAGTGCTCCTTATCCCCCGGGGTCCTGGTGGAGATGACGCTGTGATGCGGTCCGAAGACAGCGCAACAGGAGTCACGCCTGCCTTGCCGCCGCCTCTCCGACTTGCCTTCTCTGGGTGGGATGGAGAAGGCAGGCGAAAGCCACAGCCGGAGAGGCGAGCAAAGAGAATGATCCCTTCCACGGCAGCGGAAAACGTGCTCAGGAGTTCATTCACCGAAAGCGCATAGCAGCGCTGGGTGCCTGCCCCCGCGGGAGGTAGTGCTGCACTCGACGGGTTTGGATTCGCTTTTTGCATCTTCATCCCTCTCCTCCGAGCTGCCTCCGTCCACACTTCCCCTTCACCACGGGGTCCTGACCCGCGGCGCGCGGAGGGGCTAGGGCTCCTGACCCCTACGTTTCGAGTCCTTGCTCGCTCCCGAGCGCCAGCGTGCCCTCCTGGCCTGGCCCCAGCAGCCAGAGGGCGGGCGGACGGCCGAGAGCAGCCCACCCTCCACATGCGAGGGGGTGTACTGAGGGCGACCCGCTTCCAAAGCTCCGATGGAAGACTGAAACTTGATCAGTGGGATGCGGGCTTCTGCGCCCCGCCAGCGGACGAGGATCCCGGCAACCCGCTGAAAAGGCGATGGCCCCGGGCCAGCGGGAGAGCGAGCTTCTGCAACCCCCTTCACTTCGGTGCCCGGAGTCGGCCAGGTGGGACGGGGCGAGGCTTCCTCCCACCCCTCCACCCCCCACACCGGAGCCCCAGAGATGCCTTTCCCCGAGCCCCCCGGCCGTCTGGCACCCTTAGCCCCCTACCTCGAAAAGCTGAGGGATTTCCCTGCGGGCCAGATACTCCTTGGCATCGTTGGTGTTCATGGCTGTGCCGCGCGTGCCTCGGGGCGTGGGTGGGGAGGTTCCCGGGCTGCGGCGACCTGGGCTGGGGCTGACGGGCCGCGCGCCGAGCACCGGTGCAGCCCTCGCTCTCGCCCGCAAACGCTCCCACGCTCAGCTCTGCCTGCCCAGGCCGGAGCCCCCCTCCGCCTGTCCCCGGGGCCTGTGGGCTCAGCGCTCTCGCCGCCCCCGCCGGGCTGCTGGTCCCCGCGCCGGAGCTGCGGGCTTGGAGCGGCGGCTTCCCCGGCTCCCGGCAGCGCGGCCGCCGGGGGAGGGCGGAGGGAGCGGGGGAGGCCGGACTGCGCGGCGGCCGCGAGGCAGCAGCCCGCGCGCTCTCCCGCTCAGCGCGCCGCGCTCTGCGCCGCGGGAGCCGGGTCTGCGGCTGCGGCCAGTCACGCTGCGCGGGCGGGCACGGGGTGCGGGGGTGGGGACGGGCGCGCGCTGGGGGCTCGCAGTCACACCCCTCCCAGTCGCACCACCGCCGGGGCGCGGCGCTGCCCTAAGCGCGCGGCCGGGGGACGCAGCAACCTGGGACCAGGTGGCCAAAGGAAGACTCGGAGGGTTCTAGGAACCTGTCCACCCCCGCCAGCCACCACAGAGTTACTCCTGCATCCCCATGGAGCTCCCAGGAAGAAACCTAATTGTTTCAGAATTTGTCATTTATTCCTAAGGTTACCAATCTTTCATCACAGGGAGCCGGAGGTAAGGAGAAAAGAGGACTCCATGGTGTGGAATCCATCCTCTTAAGATAATTTTTAGATTTTGGGTATTTCTATCCTTCTGGAAAGTTTTGCTAGCTGCTTTCTAATTTTTTTCGCGTGAAGCTCACAAATCCTTACAGATTTCAGTATAGGGCCATAGAGTGAGACTGAAATCTTCATTAATAGAAGGATTAGACAGTAGTCGACTAGTTAACCTTCACAGAGAGGAACGGGAAGGTGGAGGAGAGAAGTGTATGGTGGTGGAGAGCTGGAGACCGCTTAAATTGGAAATGTGCTGGGTAGGTGGCCTGGGGGCCATCATTAATTGAATCTGATGGGTGCGTAGCCAGCGGATGGTGGGCCCTCAGGGCACCCAAGGGCTGTATGGTGCCCTGAGGCAGCCATGAGAGAAAAAAATCTTGCTGTTAAACAGGCCATTATGAAGGTATACCCATCCCCCTCCTAGCTCCAATATGACTCATTTCCCCCATTAAGATGTCTTTTCACTGCCGGTCTGAAAGATGGTCTATGCCACCCTGAGAATGTGACCTCTAGCAGGGCCTGACACTGTGGGAGGGTGTGTGAGAGAAAAGGTGGCTCTGATGGCCACTGACATCTGCCACAGAGAGAAGGAACACTGCAACTGTTTCCCCAAACCAGTGTCTGAATGTCCATTTCATGTTCATCCTTGAAGATCTTTTCTTGATTCCATTTCTTGTCACACAGGCAACTGCCACTGAAGGCTTTACTATAGCTAAATCCTGCTTTACCCAAGGGAGGGAACTCAAGAATTAATTGCAGTCAAATACTCTACCCATGAGCTATCCCTCCCCCCAAGAATTAATTGAGTCCTGTGAAGTAAATGAAGCTTTTATTGTTTTTTTTTGTTTCTGTTTTAATTTTTTTTAATGTTTTATTTATTTTTGAGAGAGAGAGAGAGACAGCAAGAGCAGGGGAGGGGCAGAGAGAGAGGGAGGCACAGAATCTGAAGACAGGCTCCAGGCTCTGAGCTAGCTGTCAGCACAGAGCCCGACGCGGGGCTCGAACCCACAAAGACCTGAGCTGAAGTTGGACGCTTTACCGTCTGAGCTACCTAGGCGCCCCATAAATGAAGTTTTCTGAACACTTATGAAACCCTGTGTCATACAGTAGCCTTAAAAGAGGCAGGTGTTCCAGTCCCACAGAAATTTATTTCTGCCCTCAGAATATGCCACATCACTTACAATCCCAGCTCCTGACATCTTTGACCTTATCTGAGAGCAGGTGATGCCCATAGTTAAACATTGTCTCTTCTCTATGCAACAATACTCGAAAAGTGCCAGAGTCCATGGCACAAAGCCTACTTTGTGAGCAGGCACAGCTGAGGTGAAGCACTTAGGATTTGAAAGGCCACTTTCTGCAGGGCCTTTCAAGGTCACCCTTTCCAGACAAGAATCTGGCAGAGCATAGCTCACACCCTCTCTCCTCGGGAAGAATGTAACCTAAATAGATAAATAATTCTAAATGCACTTTAGTGTAGCCAGGCAAGGATGGCAACTTGCATTTATGAAGAGAGCAGATAAGGAAGACTACGTTGCACTAAATAGTCTAGAGAGTCTGAAAACCAGTACAGGCATACCTCAGAGATAGTGAAGGTTTGGTTCTAGACCAATGCAATAAAGTGACTATTGCATAAAAGCAAGTGAAATGAATTTCTTGGTTTCCTAGTGCATATAAAAGTTATGTTTGTGTCTATTAAAGTGTGCAACAGCATCGTGTCTAAAAAATAGTCTACATACCTTAATTAAAAAGACTTTATTTTTAAAAATACTAACCACCATATTTCAGCTTTCAGTGACTTGTAATCACTGATCACAGATCACCTTAACAAATATAATAATAATAACAAAGTTTGATATTGCAAGAATTACCAAAATGTGACACAGGCATGAGGTGAGCAAATGCTATTGGAAAATGGTGCCAATAGACTTGCTCAACACAGGGTTGCCGCATTCAATTTGTCAAAAAAAAAAAAAAAAAAAAAGAAAGAAAACCACAATATATGCAAAGCAAAAGAAAGCAAGGTGTAATAAAATGAGATATGCGTATAACTGGAAATATGGCAAGTTTCCAGGCAGCCTTATGCATTGACAATCAGTGCTTTTCAGTGTGTTTCAGACGTATGAGAGAAGCAACATATTAATGATTACTCTTGCAAACGAAGTTGTGGCCAGGTAGAGAAATGCTGTGTGAGAGAACTACGGTGCTTAAAAGCCAGGCTGGTGGTTTGGGAGAGGGGGAAGAGAAAGAAAGGACAAGGAAAAACAAATACTTGCTCGCCATGGGAAAGCTGGTGCATCATTTCCTGATATGAAATTCTAAGGGTGACTATATAAAGGGTTCATGGCTCATTGCTCCTTGTTTACTTGGCAAGGTATTCCCACAAGCTCTAACAAATCAAGATGATTATTGTATGTCTGGTGTTGCCAGAGAAAATCTCTTCTGCTCCCACAGTGGGAGACTGTGCTCGGTTTTGTGAGACAGATGTGATTCCTGCTGTCAAGGAACTTAGTACAGATGGACAATAAACAACTGGATCAGTTGTATATCCTGGGCCACTTGTAAATATTTTGTTTACCCGGAAAAAAACCTAAATATATACCGCCTACCATATGTGTGTATATTGTCTTAGTAAGTGTGTTTCTGGTTTATGCGAATTCCTTTTGGAGCGTCTTTCTGCGGCTTTTTAAAAACTTTTTGTAAATGTGGACTATGCATACTGGTCTGTGGAATCTGGGGTAAATTCAGGCTGAAATAATAGTGTGTCACCCAGTTCTTCAGCCAAAGAAGAAATTCCCTATGCTGTATTTCTTTTCCCCAGACTGGCTGGGTAGCTGAGCCAGACATTTGGGTTCTGGAACTCAAAGATGGCTAGGAACCCCCGAGTTAGAGGGGGTTAGAGGTAAGAGATTGAACATACTTCTATAGTGTCTGAAAGCATTAGGAAAATTTCCAAGTATAAAATATATATATTACAGACCATTAAGATTTGGAAAATCCTGTTTATTTATCTATTCATCAAGTAATGCATTCATTCATCAAACAATTATGAAATAAACTTTTATGTTCCAGACCTGTGAATGGAGCTGGAATACAAAGAACAAGACTCAAGGAGTTCCTATTTAGTAGGGAGAGATGGACTTGTGATGGTTAAATACAGATAAGTGTAATAATTTGTTTTAACAACATGATAAAAGTAGATATGTGGAACAAGATTGTTATGGTGGGGATGCAAAGGGACATGATGCATAGAAATATGTATATGGTAAAAAGCACTTAGAAAGATTTAAAAATAGGCTTTCTTTCAAAATTTCTTCACCATCCTCAAAAAAAGTGTTTTTAATCTGTTTTCTCTTCCATTCGCCCCCCAGATACATAGCTTTTCAGAAACATTGTCATAACTGTAATTACACACATTTCTGTGCTCTATATAAGCTATCATTTTTTAATGTTTATTTATTTATTTTTGAGAGAGAGAGAGAGCACACACATGCAGGTAAGGGAGGGGCAGAGAGAGAGAGAGAGAGAGAGAGAAAGAGAATCCCAAACAGATTCCACACTGAAGGCTCAGAATCTGACGTGGGGCTTGATCTCATGAACTGTGAGATCATGACATGAGCTGAAATCAAGAGTCAGAGGCTTACCCGACTGAGCCATCCGGGCGCTCCCATAGCTACCTTTTAAAATGGCTTTAGAAGTGGGGCACCTGAATGGCTCAGTCAGTTAAGCGTGCAACTTCAGCTCAGGTCATGATCTCATGGTTCATGGGTTCCAGCCCCATGTCGGGCTCTGTGCTGACAGCTCAGAGCCTGGAGCCTACTTTGGATTCTCTCTCTCCCTCTCTCTCTGCCCCTCCCCTGCTTTCTCTCTATTTCTCTCTCAAAATAAATAAAATGAATTTAAATAAATAAAAAGAAAAAGACAGTAAATACGAATGTCAGTGAGGCTGTAGGGTAATGAGAACTCACATACACTTTTGGGGAAATGTAAACTTGCACAACTACTTTGGAAAATTATTTGAAAGTAACTACTAGAGTGGAACATATGTATTTTTGCATTCACCAAAACTTATGTATCAGAATCTTCATAGAAGCCTTATTCTAAATAGTCCCAAACTGGAAAACACTCCAGTGTTCCCCAACAGTAGAACACAACTTATGTTATATTCACAATATGGAATACCATGAGCAATGAGAATCAACAGTTTACAGCAACATGTGATAATGTGGACAGTCTCAAACATAGTATTGAGTAAGCACTAGACACAACAGCTACAAACTATATGACTTCATTTATATAAATAAAAACAGACAGGGGCACTTGGGTGGCTCAGTCAGTTAAGTGTCTGACTTCAGCACAGGTCATGATCTCATGGTTTATGAGTTTGAGCCCACATTGGGCTCTGTGCTGACAGTTCGGAGTCTGGAGCCTGCTTCAGATTCCGTGTCTCCTTCACTCTCTGTCCCTCCCCCACTGCCCCACTCTGTCTCTCTCAAAAATAAATAAAACATTAAAAAATTATTTAAAAAAACAGACAAAACTAATCTTGGTGTTAGAATTGGGACTGTGATTCCCTATGGAGGAGTAGAGTGACAGAGAGAGAAAGCAAGGAGCACATTCTGCTCCTTGATTTGGGTGCAGGTTATATGGGTATGCTCATCTTGTAAATACTCATTTACTTGTACAAATAGGATGTGCACTTTTCCGTATGTATGCTTTTTTTTTTTTTTTTAAATATTAGAGAGAGCACACACAAAAGCGGGGGAGAGAGGCAGAGAAAGAGAAAGACTCTTGAACAGATTCCACACTCAGCATGGAGCTTCATGTGGGGCTCAATACCATGACCCTGGGATCATGACCTGAGCTGAAATCAAGAGTCGGACACTCAACCAACTGAGCCACCCAGGTGTTCTTATTGTACTTTAAAAAAGAGATAAGTTAAACAGTACAAGATTGTGAAGTATGGGATTCAGATCCAAGATCATCTCATTCTTAAGTTCCATTCCTTTCTAAAATGTTTTATGCTACTTTGTCACATAATAAGCAGATCAGAAGTAAATTTGTAATCCGTAGCCCTTTGCTTGTGCTTTTAATATTGCATTTATGTTGCACTATGTTGTTTGTAAGTGGTAATTTGTTTGCAGCCTCGTCTCTCACTGTGAAGTTCTGGGCTCCTCATAAGCAGGTACCATGTCCTAGAAATCTTTATTTTCGCAGTGCTTTGGACAATGCCTGGCCTAAAATAGATATACATGAATGCAGGAATGAACCATCTGTATCTGTATCTATAGAGTGTGTAAGATTCAGCCAAAGAAATTTAGAAAGATACCCTAGCAGGAAAAAGTAAACTTTCTAATGTGTGTGTGTGTATATATATTTACATATATATATACATACATATATATTAAACTAATATGTTGAAGCCTTTTAAAGCTACATCATGATGACTTGAAAGAGTTAATGCCATTTATAGGGATTCCTCATTTACCATGTTGGAATATCTTTAGGTGTAGAGAAAATCTAGTTCAAGCACTGTCTTTGTAATATCTAGGAATATAATGATTTATAAATATACAATTGGGCTCCACATATTGCAATGAAAATATTGTTTTATGATAATTCATATAGTCAAGTATTCTTGCGTCCTTACTATATGCCAGGTACTGCTGACACTGCTATACTGCCAGGCTTATAAATGAATAAAACAAATGCATCTAAGAGACATCTAGGAGGGAAGAACAATAATCAATATATGTCCTAAATAAAACAGAGGGTGGAAAAAGAAAAAGTAAAGGAGAATAAGGACGGCCAGAGGCTGGTTACAATTTTATTAATTTTATTTTTTAAGTTTTATTTATCTTGAGAGAGAGAGAAAGAGTGAGAATCCCAAGCAGCCTCTGCAGCATCAGCACAGAGCCCAATGTGGGGCTCAAACCCATGAACTGTGAGATCATGACCTGAGCCGAAACCAAGAGTCAGACAGTCAACCAACCTAGCCACCCCAACACCCTGAGGCTGGTTACAGTTTTAATTAGAGAGTGACAGAGGTGTCATGGAGAAGAGGACATTCCAGCAAAGACTTGAGAAGGTGAGGAAATTAACCCTGCCAATTTCTGGGGGAGCAGCCAGTTCAAATGTCCTAGGGAGGGGGGATGCCTGACTTGTTTGGCAACAGAAAGAAGGCTGGTGTAGCTGGAGCAGGGTGAGGGGGAAAAGTGCAGAGAGGAATCGCATGGGAGCTGGTAGACCATGGACGTTCTTGGACGTTTACTCTGAATGAAACTAGAAATTGGTGAAAAGTTTTGAGTGAAGACTAATGTGTTCTGACTTACCTTTTAAAAGCAACATCTGTCTGCTGCGTAAGGAACAGGGCGTACAGTGGGAGGCTATGTGACTCAGATGAGAGGGGAAGTCAGTAGAGGTGATGAGAACTAGGTGGATTCTAGATCTAATTTGAATACAGAACAAGCAGGATTTCTTGACAGTTTGGTTGTGGTGTGTCAGAGAAAGAGAGCAAGGAGGACTGCATGATTTTTGGCCTGAGGATAGAAAGAAACTAGCAAGCAATTGGCCGTAAGTAGTTTACTAACTTACAAAAGCAGATACAGAGAAAGGAAGTCAGACGTGCTCTGAAGGGGGTCTGACATACTTACTGACTGCATTTCTGCTTTCATCCGCTACCTTGGGCCTGTGGCAGTCATCTTAGCTCTGAAATTATCCTTCACATTAGGTTAACCTACATGTTGCACAAAATTAGCCTCTTGTGCAAGTAGAAGAGAGGAATTTCCACTTATTTCGGGGACACACTTGGAACTTAATGTTTTAGAAATTCATTGTTCATTCATCTGCATAAATATTTTACCTACCAATGGGAAATCTGTAATTCCATCAGATCTTATCTTTATCAGTCACTCAAACTTGGCTACTCAAATAAGGAAACACCTTGAACTCCAAGGAACCACTAATTTTTTTTTTTTTTTTTTTTAGTATAGTTGACACACAATGTTACATTCATTTCAGGTGTAGAACTTAGTGATTTGACAGTTTTCACATCATGTTACTTCAGCACAAGTGTAGCTATCATCAGTGCTGTTATACACTGCTATTACAGTATCATTGCCTGTATCCCTTATGTGGTAACTTTTATTCTCTGATGTATTCCATAACTGAAAGCTTGTATCTTGCACTCCCCTTCCCCCATTTTGCTTATCCCCCTACGCCCTTCCCTCTGGCAACCATTAGTTTGTTCTCTGTATTTATAGGTCTGATTTTGCTTTTTGATTGTTTATTCTTTTTTTTCTTTAGATTCCACTTACAAGTGGAATCATATGGTATTTGCCTTTCTCAGCCTGATTTATTTTTCTAAATTTAATTTCTAAATTTTCTAAATTTAAAAGCTATAGCTAAAGGTGCACCTGGGTAGCTAAGTTGGTTGAGCATCTGACTCTTGATTTGGGGCCTGCTGGGGATAATCTCTCTCTCCCTCTCTGTCTCTCTGCTCCCCCCACCTCCCCGCTCACATGTGGGGAGGGAACAGAAATAAGCAACATTTAGCTAAAATACATAGAGAAATAAACAAAATTTAGCTAAAATTATAGCAAAGCATTCTCATTCTGATTTAAATAAATATTCTGACATAGGCTTTGAAGTAAAAACTTTTTTAAGTCTCATATAAGCCCCAAAGAAAAAGAAACATATGACATCAATTTTTTTGTTTTCATAAGATGCAAATAACATATTTGAGTTTTTATTGTTCTTTTTTTATCATTATGGACAAATGGCAATTCTGTGAGCCTGGAGGCCTAAAATTTCTAAATCACACATATGTGTCAGAACCAGTATGCCCTTGAGTGTCTACATTGCTTATTTTTGTGTTTTTACTATATGTTTCAAAAGCAAACTATTAGTAATACATACATTAATCAGCTTAAGATGAGTAAGATCTAACCTTTCCACCCAAAGAATGAAGTGTGTTGTTTCTCTACAGTCACAAGGCATTCATGTTGGTGTGTTAGAAATTTTTAAAACTTACCAGAATTTACCATCTGCTAGTGTTTTTTTAATCTATTCCATTTACCCATGTTTCCTTTATTAATTGTTCTTCTGCAATACAATTAATGAATACTTACACTGTTTTTCTAATTCCATGAAATCATAAAACTAAAGATCTAGTGGAGTGGGCAGTGATTAATTTAAAGAGATCCCTTCCTCAAAATAAGCTAACATTTTAGATTGTGCAAAGGAAAACTAACACTAAAGCGTTTCTCAGATCGTGTCACTCTCTTGATCAACAATTTTAGTGACTACCATTGTCTGCACTGTCCGGTATGATTCGCTAGCCACATGTGACTATTTAAATTTGATACAATAGTTATTTAATAATAACTTTAATACAATAAAATTAAAACTTCTGTTTCTCAGTTGAAATAGCCATGTTTTAAGTACAAAATAGCCGTGTGTGCAGATATAAAGCATTGCTATCATTATAGAAAGTTCTATAAAATAGTGCTGGAACAGAGAAACAATTGCTTTTTTTTTTTTTTAAATCGTAGAGTTCCAAGCCCTCAGTATTAGATATACTAGGTATATCTTCTGCTCTATTGATCATATGTAACCCGTGCATCCTGTACTTTTTTATTTCTAAGCCCTTACTTACTTGATTCCTTTACATATAATTAGCTTCCTCTGTTTTCCACTTAGTGAAATATTCCCATATCTACAAGGATTCACTTAATTTACCTTCTTCACAAAAGCCATCTGTAGTCAATCCTTTGAGTAATTTCTTTCTCTGTGCTCTCTAGGATGTTCTTGTATTTCTATGGTACTTTGTACCTTATTTATGTATATTTGTTTCCATCATTTGTTCCAGACTCTGAAATGTATCTTCATCGTTGTACCCCTATGCAGCTTATCACTGTGCCATGCATATAATGAATATTCTAAAAGGAGGATTTGAGTAATTTATAATAAATTTAAATGTTACTTCTGTGAGCATTTGCAAGCCCGTTGTGTGATGTGCTTTGAATTTGTAAATTTACTTGCTTTGTTATTTTTTAGGATTATCATTTTCAAAACCCATTGACATTGACTCCCCTAAGGGGAGGGTCACAGGGGACTAATTAAATCAAGTTATAAGTGCAAGTTTCTCTTTCATGACTGTAATTTGGTGCTTGAGCATTTCAGTTGCCTTCGCTATTTTCTCCCATGCCTATAGCTAGAAAATAGGATGCAATTTGAATCAATCAAACAAATAAGAGAATGTCTTCTAATCCCTGATAATTGGTAGTAGGTGATAGGTATCGTTTTATTCAGCTATCTCTGGTCATTGCAGAATAACAATCAACAGGACAGAAACAGGTTGTTATGACCTTGTTCTTCGCCCTTGCTACACTTCCATTATATGACAAAGTGTCATATCAGTTCATCTATTTTCAAATTGTATGCTCCAGATGGATTCCCAGAGGTCATAGCTTCTCTCATCTCCAGAAAATACAGCAGAAGACCACAGCATATTCCTTTTAAGGAAATTTTGAATTGTTTTCTCTGGTCTTCCAGCATTCTCATTTGTAATTTTCAGAAATTGGCAGGTGTTATTTGCGAGAATTTCATGCTAATGAAATGTTGGAAGCTTCAGCATTGGAACTGCCTGAATGAAAGGAGAAAAGAAAGTTTTTCTAGATTTCTGTTATCCTGAGTACTCGCTTTCAAATGCTGGTGGCTTCATAGGGATGGTCATCCTGATATCTTTGGACTTAGTGGCTACCTTTCAGTAAGAGTGGAAAGAGAAAGTATTCTTACGCACACCCTAAAGTCAGTGCATTCATTAAATGCTTTTTGAATTGACCATAAGTACCTTTCAACTCATCTGTCTTATGGTTACACCAATAGCCCCTCAGCAGATGACATTCTATATCTGTATGTCTCCAGCTTTGGGCTTTCTCCTGTGCTCTACTTCTGCCTTCTACGTGTTGCTAGATATTTATTCTTTCATTCAGCTAACATTTATTATCACATACTGTATGTTAAGCACTGATCTAGGTCTTTAAGAAACAAAGATATAGCCAATATAGCAAAATGCTCACGATCGCCACAAAGGAAAAGACTGCTAAACCAAAGATGAGAGTGCAGCAAGAGACCGTGTAGCAGAGGAGAAACAGTTCTAATTTCCAGTCTTGTCTCCTTCTTACTCAGATGTCTGAAATTCACAAGTTATTAACCAGTCTAAGCCTCAGTTTTCTCTTTTATAAAAAATGGGAATATTAACTTTTACCTCGTTGAGTGTTTGTGAGGGTTAATTGAGCTATTAAGTACAGAACTGAAACAACCTAATTCTCTGCCTCCAAGTTCTAGTTCGTGGCTTACTGCATTCCTCATTCTGTTATTTAAGACCCTGATCCTAATTATCCGCTATTTTCTCCCCCACAATGTAAGTGCAAATTAAACTGATTTGCTTCCTGTTCTTTGGATACATTTATTTGCCTGATGCCTCCTTGCCTTTACTCAGGTTCTTCCTTCTGCTTGGAATGCCTCCAATTGTGCATGTCTAAATCCTTCTTGCTTCAAGGTGTCTTGATGAAATATAATCCTCTTTCATGAAGATTTCCTGGGTTTCTGCAGCATGAAATTACCACTTCCCATAAAATCATGTAGCATTTTGTTCAAACTTTTTTAAAGTTTATTTATTTTGAGAAAGAGAGAGAGAGAGCGAGAGAGAGAGCAAGCACAAGCAGGGAAGGGGCAGCAGAGAGGAGAGACAGAAGCCCAAGCAGGCTCTGCACCATCCGACAGAGCCTGATGCTTGGCTAAAACTCACAAACCGTGAGATCATGACCTGAGCTGAGAATAAGAGTCAGATTAACCCACTGAGCTATCCAGGTACCCCCAAACTTTTTTAAATGATGGTTTTTTTTTTGTTTTGTTTTTTATAAAGCAAGGTACATCAAGTACTAAAGCAAGAATGATAATATCCATGTATGTAAGTATTATAACTGTGACAACAGTTTGTCATTCCAGCTTGTGGAAGATCTGGTTAAACAATCTTACCTCTGAAATGAAAAGGAACTAATGGGACTTTGGGACAGAAATGCCTGCCTTTCCCCATATCCAGCCCTCAGTTAGCCCTTGCTCTTCCCAATTAACCACTTTTACTTTCTTCTTATTGTCTTCAGGAAGCTGCTTCTATGTCTCAAAGTAAATTAGAGGTAGTGATAATGAACCCAACATAAACCCCAGCTTATATAAATCCTTATGAACAACTTTGAAGTGAGCATTTTTAAGCTTTAGTTGTTATCATGGTTCTTGGTAAATATGGATTTGTTGGCTTATTTTTCCTTGAACCATCTCTCAAAAGTCTTGAATACTTGAAAAGATTCTCTCTCTCCCTCTCTCTGTTCCCCTCCCCCTGTGCAAAATCACTCTCTCTCTCTTAAAAATAAATAAAATTTGGGAGCACCTGGGTGGCTCAGTCAGTTAAGCATCTGATGTTGGCTCAGATCATGATCTTGTGGTCCATGATGAGTTAAAGCACCGTGTCAGGCCCCATGCTAACCCCTCAAAGTCTAGAGCCTAGAGGTATTGTGTATCTCTCTCTATCTCTCCCTGGAGCTTCAAACTGTTTTAATCATTGGAGGAAGATTGGACTTCACTGGGAATTTCATTTGTCTCATATGCCATTCGACCAGCCAACCAACAAATATGTTGAATCTTCGTAAGTAACAAATATTTTCCTTAGCAGCAGTTCATTACCCATTGTTCTGAAATTTGAGAATACCTAGTGAATTATTCATTGACAAAGTAACTTCACTTAATGTGTTTGTGCAAATCTTAGTAAAGTTCATAGATCTCTATCAAATTTCGAGACTTTTTGACAAGTGAATATGACTTGATAATGAACTGTCACCAGTTTCATGGCAGTCATCAACAGGACAAGGACCAGAAAATGCTCAGACCAAACCTGTGAACAGCCCCGGGTAGTTTTATATATCCACTGATACTGCCAACTATACCTTCTTTCACAGCAAGGGCCATCATCTCCACTTCCCCATTAATATGAATATGTATGAATTATTATGTACAATATGAATGCACATATACATATGTACAGGACTTCAGTGAGCTCTGTGAGCAACTGTACCTCATTAATCCTAATTCATAGATACACTTTCACACTCCACGCAATGAAGCAAATGAGCTCTTTCTGTTTGCTTCCTTATACTGTTTCTTAGTTGGCTGACACTAGGAATATTTAAATACTATTGATTTAGCATATTTGTACATTAAATTTCAAAATCTCGATTGTTTTATCTGTCTCTGTCAGCTGGGCTGCAGACTGCATAGTATAAATATTCCCTCTTTTTGTTTTCTTGAGAGTGCCACAGACTTTATTCTTTACTTTCCAACTTCTCTAGTTTCTTTCTGTTAATAGCAAAATATCTTTTTTATCCATTGAACATCTCTGCTACATATTTCCCACACTATCTAAGATCTGACATCCACTTTTTGTTTATCTGATCTCTTTATTTAACCAGAATTCTGAATTATTTTATTCTATGTGGAAGGCCTTTATTATGCAATGGATCCATGGATAATGAATGGTCTGCTTATGGCCACTGTCCACTGCCGAGTGTGTATATGAGGCATTTCATCTTGAAATATTTGATCCACTATCGTGTCAGTGACTGGTGATATAATTATATAAGTTTGTTTTCTGTTTCAACTATGTTACCATCAAGCAGCTGAATCTTTGCTTCCACCTCAGCTATGTGGTGTCATTGCCATCCTGGATACCCTCTCGGAAGAGAGAAGGTAGACATAATGGATGAGTACAATTGAAGCCACTGAGAAGAGCGTTCATCCTTCTTTGGTGACACTTAACCGCTTTTTCATGAGTGGTTAGGACAACAGACGCTGTTAGTAATATGTTGAGTCGTTATATGAACTAAATGCATTTCCTTTTTTTGTGACCTCTGACTTCCCATGACTGAAAATTTAAGTGTGAGGACAAGAGAAGGATCTCATCTCTCTCGTGACACATTCCTTGGTGGAAAAAAAAAGAAAAAGGAATTCAACCTCACAATTACATAATTTCTCTACTGTCACAGTGCTACATGGCAACATCAAGGGATCCTAAGGAGCCTGGGAAATGCTTTCTACACATGATTGTGAACAGCGAATGGAAAAGATTCCACCAGTGTCCTCATTGAACTGGGCAGTGTACTGCCCTGAATTATTCTGGAACCTTAAGTTCATAGCTGACTTATAATCGTTTCCCTTCATGTGATTTGAACTGTGAGTCACCTGTTCTGCTGAAATTATGGACACACTGGTGTATTTTTAACTTGCTATGAGCCACTCTTCTAGAATAAAACAGAACAGAAATGCAATATGCAATTGTCTGGGGGCTAATGGTGTGCAAGTTCGTGAGTACAGATCTATGTCCTGTATCTTGCAGGAGCTGATGAAGGTCTCCAGGCCTAGGCTCCCAGCCCGTATTACCCAGGGCTGCCTTTCCAATCCAGGAAAAGAAAAAACACAATTCCTACAGTGAATCATTCCTTGGGGCTCCTACAGTCCTTGATTTCTGTGTCTGACTCTTTTCTGGATCTTGTGTTATACATCTTTGTAGCTTCCAAACTAAGTACTGGTATCTAAATCATAGTAGAATCTGTATGTATATCTTTTGAATCCAACCATCCATTCATTTCTTTATATAGCAGATATTTGTTAAGTATGGATTGTGTACTTGTGTATATTAGCCTATGCTAAGCATTATGAATGCAAGCAACTAAAGCAGACAGTTCCCCGAAGGAGCTTAATTTAATATGTTGAGGGTGAGGGAAGTTAGACTATACAGGAAAAATTACACAGATAATTCCAATTTCAGTATTTTTTAAGTGCTCTGAAGAACTAGGGAATCCTGACCAAACTCTGCTAATGAGCGAGCAATATAACACTGGCCAAATTACCTAGCCTCTCTGAGTTCCAATTTTCTCATTTGTAAAATAAGAGATTCATACGAGTCAATGTTTAAAGTCCCTTTTAGGCCTGAACTTTATGATTCTGTGCTTGCTTAATGAAAAAATACATTTTGTACAAGAGTATCTGATCAAAATTATCCATTTATCAGTAATACCAGTAGGGGAGTCTGGGTAGCTCAGTTGGCTACATGTCTGACTCTTGATTTTGGCTCAGGTCATGATCTCACAATTCATGAATTCAAGCCCCGTGTCAGGCTCTGCGCTGACTGTGCAGGGCCTGCTTGAGATTCTCTCTCTGCCCCTCCAGCACATGCCTGCACTCTTTCTCTCTCAAAAATAAATAAACTTTAAATAATAATAATAATAATAGTAATATCATAAAGTTCAGAGCTGACTTATAATCATTTCCCTTCATGTGATTTGAACTGTGAGTCACCTGTTCTGCTGAAATTATGGACACACTGGTGTATTTTTAACTTGCTATGAGCCACTCTTCTAGAATAAAACAGAACAGAAATGCAATATGCAATTGTCTGGGGGCTAATGGTGTGCAAGTTCGTGAGTACAGATCTATGTATCTTGAAATCAATCAAGTGGCTGTTGGTCATCAAAGAAGGAATATTTGTGCCATTCTCTTGCCTACGATGAGGCTTAGGGAGAAGGACTGGCCCCCAACCAGGCCAGGAGTTTTCAGATAATGAATTACGCCCTCAGCAGACTTTGGGTTCCAGTGGCTCAAAGTCAAGCAGCAGCTGAACAAAGGATATCACCCAGGGACCAGAGGAGTAAGCAGAGAACCTGGTGTCTGAAGACTCCAACCCTTCCTTGGCACCTCCCCATCTAGGCCACACCTTATCCTCATCACATGAAGACCATTTTAGGAGAGAAGCAGTGGAAAGCTCTCTGAGACACTATGCATGTTTATCTAAGAGATACCCAGAGGGCCCCTGGCTGGCTGAGTCAGTAGAGCATGGGGCTCTTGATCTCAGGGTTGTGAATTCAAGCCCCATGTTGGGTGTAGAGATTACTTAAAAATAAAATCTTAAAAAAAGAGAGATTCTGAATACTTCCCAAATGGTTTTTTTTTTTAAATGTTTGTGTGATACTAAGCTTTAAAATAAGTTGGACTATGGGGTGCATGGGTGGCTCACTCAGTTGAGCATCCAACTCTTGATTTCAGCTGGGATAATGATCCCCAGGGTTGAGGGATCAAGCCCTGTGCCAGGCTCTATGCTGGGCAAGGACCCTTCTTGGGATTCTCTCTCTCTCTTTGTCTCTCCCTCTCTCTCTCTCTCTCTGTGTCTCTCTCTTTCTCTCTCTCTCTCCATCTACCTCTCCCCTGTTTGTTCATGCTCTCTAAATAAATAAACAACAAACAAATAAATAAATGTTGGACTAAGAGTTAATTTTGTTCCTACTTACTAGTGGATGAAGGGTTCAGGGAAACCTAGAATAGTCATAAGCAAAATAAAGAATTTACATTTAATTTATACACTTGAGTTTTCAGGTTTGGATTCCTGACCTTCCTATGCACTATTACTGAGGTAAATAAATAATTGGATCATCAAAAGTCTGAAAAATTTGGTTCTCTTTTAAAAGTAATGTATTGTAGCTAAAACATGGAAAGAGCCTAAGTGTCCATCAATGGACGAATGGATCAAGAAGATGTGGTTTATCTATACAATGGAATACTACATGGCAATGAGAAACAATGAAATCTGGCCATGTGTAGCAACATGGATGGACCTTGAGGGTGTTATGCTGAGCGAAATAAGTCAGGCAGAGAAAGACAAATATCATATGTTTGCGCGTATAGGAGGATTAGGAGGAACTTAACTGAGGACCATGGGGGAGAAGAAGGGGGGAAATGGTAGGGGAAAGGGAGAGAGGCAAACC
>NW_024081232.1:939018-1122822 GCF_003009895.1 Hyaena hyaena
TTTTTTTTTTTTTTCTATGGAGATTTATTTTTATTTTTTTATTTTTATTTTTTTTTACAAATAGTTTATTGTCAAATTATTTTCCACATAACACTCAGTGCTCATCCCCACAAGTGCCCTCCTCCATGCCCCTCCCCACTCCCCCCTACATCCATCAGTTCTCAGTTTTTGTCAGCATTCAAGAGTCTCTCATGGTTTGCCTCTCTCCCTTTCCCCCACCATTTCCCCCCTTCTTCTCCCCCTTACTTTGTAGGGTCTTTTAAGTTTAAATATACTTCCTCAATGAATCATTAAAAAATGAAAATAAAATGTGAAAATTAACTTCAGAAATCAATGAAACTCTTGAGATTTGTTTTTTAGACAGTGGAAATGGAGAGTTGAGGAATTTTATTTGATCTTCAAAGGTAACAAATTAGGCTGCTTTTGGCTCCTAGTTCTTCCTCTTCCAAACTAGTAGGGACCATTTTGTCCTGAAACATCAAAAAAATTACTTTCTGTCTTAATGGAAAAAGTATGGATAAAAACTATTTATGAAAATAATAACAGATAAGAAGAGAGTAGCATGGTTCACTAGTTCTATAAATACTTAAATAGCAAAAGGTACTGAGCTTTTCTGTCTCTAGTAGTGTATTTTTCTTATTTATCCGTAGCATTTATGTATACCAAAAAGATGTTTAATAATATACATTGAAGACAAATCAGGAACAGAAACATCTCTCAAACTTCCTATTTCAAAATGACACAAAGTTTAAAAATATGACTATAACCATTGAGATGAAAATAGAAAAGTTGTAGTGCATCCAAATATTTTTGTAATCAGGTAGTTTTTACTGTTTAAATAAAGTGTTTTTGATTTTTGCTAAATTCCTTAGTTATCTCGGTGATTAATCATAATTAATTAATGATTTACCATAATTGAACTCTACCTAATTGAACTCTAAGCCTTATCATAATCCAATTACCACAATTTCAATATCGCCCTAGCGTTTCTGCTCCCTGTGATTACAATTCCCCTCTACATTTTAGCATGTTACAACCTCAGCAGTCATACACTTCTGGATATTCCAAGACATTTGCAAATTCAAATATTCTGTATTATTGGTTCCTCATCCTCACTGATCTAAAAGCACAAAATACCACCTGCCTCTGGGCTATGTCTCACTTCATCTGTGCCATTCTCGGGAAGGAGGATTGTATGACCCTTTAAAGGCAGACAAAAAAAACCCAATCAGATGGAGTCCAAAATTAGTTGTTGAGTCATATTATCAGCATATTAATCATAATGGTCTAATATTAAATTAGCATAAACTCAGAGGCAGCAGAACAACACATCCCAGTTTTCTTCCTACTTCATTAGCTACTCTTTTTTTGTTATTTTTGTTGGATCCTGTTTATTTTCCTAACTCTTAATTGTAGAGGGTACCAGGAATCAGCACTGGACCCCTTTTTCTCTCTACTCTCAACCCTTTATAATCTCATCCAGGCTTGTGGCACCATCTGTAAGCTTGGTCTTTCCAAATTTATATCTCCAGTCTAGATCTTCCCTCAGACTACAGAAACTCTTGTATGCAATTGCCTGTTTGATGACTCCACTTTAAATTCTAATTGGCATCTCAACTTCAGTATTCCAAAACCGACTTTCTGGTCATCTCCACTTCTGCCTGCCCTCTTTGGAGTCTACTCAACCTCAGTTAATGACTGTTTAATCCTTCCAGTTGCTCAGGACAGAAACCTTGGTTCTCCCTGAATCTTTCTTATTTCCCACATCCTGTTGCTATAGCTTTATAACATCCCCAGAATCCAATCACTTCTGTCCACTTCCATCACACCACCCTAGTTCAAGTACTATCATTTCTCCCCTACATTATTTCAGTGACCTCCTGACGGTCTCTCTGCTTCCATGCCATGTGACCCACTTCAATTCTTAACACAGCAGCTAACGTGATCCTGTTAAAAATTAAGGTTAGTCATGTCATTCTTTGCTCTACTGACTTCCCATCACACTCAGAGAAAAAACCCCAGATGTTATAGTGTCTAAACCACTTCCAACACTTTACCCTAATTTCATGACTTCCTCTTAGTATATTCATCCCCCTCTGCTTTGTTCATCCTTGGGATTCCCAGATCCTGCCACCTATGTTCTTTTCTCATGGACTTTGACTTTATGTTTCTTCTGCTGGATGACTCTTTCCTCAAATATCCATGTGGGTTGTTCCCTCAACTCCTTAATACTTTTGCTCCAGCACCCTTTTCTTAATCATGCCTTTCCTGACGGTCTTATTTAGAATTCTAAAACCTCCTTCCCTTAATGTTTCCCACACTTCATGACTTCCTATTGCTTCTCTCCTCTCTTGTTTCTATATATCACTTATCACCATCTAGCAAACTATATAATTGGCCACTTAGTCTTTAATATTTTTTATGTGATAGTCTTTCCTCAGTTAGAAAGTAATTTCCATGAATGCAACCTTGCCTTTGCTGTTGTTTTTTTCTCCCATCCCCAGTACCCAGTATGTGGTAAGCACTCAATATTTATGAAATAAATAATAGTGGACTCATATTGAACTTTATGTGTATTAATTGATTTATATCTCTCAGCAACCCTAATAAACAGATCCTATCATTATCTCAATTTTACAGATAAAGAAATTGAAGCACAAAGTGTATAAGTATCTGGCCCAAGATCACACATCGAGGACACACAAAGGAGCTGAGTTTCCAATCCACTTACTCTACCTCTAATGTCTGAGATCTTAACTATTTGCTATATTGTTTCTCAGAAAATTTTACCTTACAGTTGGATAACTTTAAATAACCAGACATTTGTATAATGGTTTTACTTTGTCCTTTTACTTTCTGGCTTATTAAATTAGAAGATCTTAGTGAAACAGTCATGCTTCTAAGACCTTCCTATCAGTTATAACCCAAATTTGAAAGTGAGCCAAATAAAGAATGAGTGTTCCTCCATTCCTGGTATATACAATTATGATTGGAGTTTTTATCTTTTGTCCTGGGGTATCAAGGTGTTCATGGACTTTTGTGATATTAAAGGACTAGATCAGACTTCTCAGGTCAAGGGACCAGAACTTTTGCCAGTCAGACCCTGCAGATTTTCAGTTTGGGAAAAATTATCAAGTTGGCCTGATGAAAACAAGATTGGACTTGATCTGGGTTGACTGTCAACTCTGAAATTTGCAAACATTCTGGCACCATGGGAAAAAATTAGTTTCCTTGTTTGCAAAATGAGGCTCATTACACACATCTTATCTACAACACTGCTATACAGTGTGATTCAATTGATAATACATATATCAGATTGTTTTCCCACTGCTAAAAAGATTAGAAATAAAATGGAAATAGACACAAAGTATAGGCTAAACCCTCCCTGTCAAATAGTGATTTGTTTCTCCTAATATTTCTATACACAAACAATGACCTGTCAGAAAGCAGAATTAAGAAAACAATCTTATTTGCAATAGCATCAAAAACAATAAAATAATAATAAATTTAACCGAAGAGATGAAAGAACTATACACTGAAAACTCTAAGATATTGATGCAAGAAATTAAAAAGATAGAAATAAATGAAAAAATATCCTATTTTCATGGATGGGAATAACTAATATTGTTAGAAAGTCCATACTACCCAAAGCCATCTAGAGATTCAGTGTAATCTCCATCAAAATTCCGATGGCAATTTTTCACAGAAATGGAAAAAAAGAATTACAAAATTTGTATGGAAGCACAAAAGATCCTGAATAGCCAAAGCAATCTTGAGAAAGAAGAACAAAGCTGGAGGCATCACACTTCCTGATTTTAAACTATATTACAAAACTATAGTAATCAAAATCGTATAGTACTGGCAAAAAATAGGCACTCTGCAGACTAACAGAAAAGAATCAAAAGCCCAGAAATAAACACACATATAAGGTCAACTAATATTTGACAAGGGAGCCAAGAATACGTAATGGGGAAAAAGTAGTCTCCTCAATAAACAGTGTTAGTAAAACTGGATATTCACATGCAAAAGAATGAACTAAACCTCTATCTTATGCCATACACAACAATTATCTTGACATACATTAAAGATTTAAATGTAAGGCCTAAACCCATAAAATTCCTGGAATACATTGAGAAAAAGCTCCTTGACATTGGTGTGAGCAATGATTTCTTTGGATATCAGACTAAAAGAATAAGCATATATAAAACAATAGATCTTCCTTCCCAAATTGAAAAGAGCTCTAGTTAAGGGCTCTGGAAGAATGGAGCTCCAATTGCAAGGACATGCAAGCCAGGAAGGAGAAGTGACCACTAAGCCTGGCTAGGAGGGATGATTTTTGAGCTCATAAACTCATAGAGTCAATGATTTAAAACTCCCAAAAGGTACAAATGAAAAGCAAAATTCTGCCTTTTTTTCCCACTAGGCCAATACATTGTACCATTGCTAAGGGTTACCACGGTTAATAGTGTCTTATTTTTCCTTCCAGGAAGTATCTCTAAATATAAAAGCATATGCATTTTTATTTTATGTAAATAAAACAAAGTTTCTGCCTGTCTTTGTTACTGTGGTATACAATAACACCTGCATGGGATTCCATATTTGAGAGGAATTCCTTTAGGATGGCTTGACTTAAAATACAGACTTCATGACAGAGATGAAAATCACTTTGGAGAATCTTTGGGTCATTGCAAGAAGCCAGGCAGTGTCCTCTAAAGCAACTGACACGGAAGTACAGAAATCTTGTGTGCTGCCACCTGAAAAATAAGGCCCATGTAGATTAAAAGCTCAGGGACAGAAAAGCCACACTGGGGTTTCAGATGTGAACCCCAAATGGAAATTCACAGAAGTAGGCACTCCAAATTACAGGGTTCATTTCTGATGAAGCTCTTTATCATGTAATAGTTTTTTTTTGCTGTAACCTTTAGGATAAGTAGCAGCAGGGAATTATTTATTTAATATTAGTTAATGCATTTCTCAAGCCACCCTGGGCAGGTTCACTAATTGTACCTGGATCCTTTTCTCCTTCACATATGGCATTTCGTGGTATATACCACAAATACAAGTGAGGGCTCTGTATCAGGCATCTTATTAAGTGATAAGGTTATAAAAATAACCAACACTTTGTCCTTGACCTCACAGAGTTCAAGTCAAATTAAGAAAAAAATTTCCACCAGTAGTCTGGAGAATATGTCAGGTGTATTCCACTTTAAGCCCGAAGCTCTTAACTTTGTAGGGAAGAGCGCATAGAAAGGGCATCCTTAGATACTATGGATACATTTTTAGAATAGTTCTTTATTCATAAATATTCATTTATTCATTCCTGCAACAAATATTTACTTAGTACAAAGATTTGGTTGATAGGCCCTGGTAGGTCATTGTGAAGACTTTGGCTTTTACTCTGGTAAGAAATTAGGGTTTTTGAGCAGAGATGTGACATCCTCTGACTTACATGGTAGGAGGTTTACTATGACTACTGTATTGAGAATAGAAACTGGGGAACAAGGACAGAGAAACTACATAGGAGGCCATTACAATAATCTAGAGAGAGATAATGGTGGCTTGAATCAGGATATTGATGGTACAGGTGATAAACATCACTTGTATTCAGGATATATTATGGAGACAGGTTTGTAATATATAAGAGGTGGGGTTTGAGCACATTGTTGATGGAGAGTTGGATTTAACAGGGGTTAGGCTTTAGGCAGGCATATATGCTCTATCCTGGAATATGATGAAGTGAATATGAATATAGGATGATTGATTGTATTAAGTTGGATAAAATGGGCTGTGAGCACTCGAGTTGAGGTGAAGGAAAATAAAAATGTGGAAGAATCAATAAACTGTTGGTTTTGATATGGTTAGAGATCTTTAGAGACAGGTTTCCAGGAGAGTGAGTTAGAAAAATAGGTGGAGGTAGAAAGTTGGATGGTTTAGATGATGGAAATCATCTAATTAGAAATTTAGATGATGGAAGGGTTGCAAGTTTTGGTAGTAATGAGGTCTAAGATACATCAAAGGAATGAGTCACTGATGTAAGGTGATGAGCAGGACCATGGAGAAGAGGTAGTGAAGGAATTGAGAGGCTAGAGTATAGAAAGAATCATCTACCTGGATTTTGAAGGGCCAAGGAATTAAGGGTGTAGTAGGATTGAAGAGCGACAGCAAGCCAGGAATTAAAATCTGGTGGATGACTGCAACATTAAGGGTCTTGGGTGGTATAACCAGATGATATGAGATTCAAAGGCAGAGACTTTTAGAGAGGAGGAGAAGAGAATGACCTAGAGGTGAAGCAAGGAGGACACCTGTTCCACATCGTGTTTTAGCTTTAAGCCCATTCTTTCCAGGAATATGGAGGAAAAACAGCCACCACATGAGAGGATATCAGAAGAGAACTAGGTTTATAATAAAGCTAGAAGGTGAAGGAAATGTTGAGAGAAGAGGCTGAGAAAATAAGAGAATTTTCTGATGACGATCTGTGAATTTCAGAGGAGACTGGACCCTCCTCACTCTGGCCATTGAAAAAGCAGAGGCTGGAATCAAGGTGACTTTTTACAAAGAATCCTTTCAGTGGACATAAACTTTCTAAGCTTCAGCAAATCATGAATCTGTGTTAGCAGAATATATAATATTTTGGATCTTTGAAGTAGAAATGCTTTTTTGCATTTTAGGATTAATACTCTTTGTCTACTCTAGGAAGCACCTGGATATTGAACCAGTCCACACACCCATTGCATCTGTAATGGGCACCTGAAGGTACTCATCAGAAACAGAGAAGATTGATTAGCTCCCTAGGACTTAAGACTATTAAGCAATTATCAAGGAAGAGAGGCTTCCTGAACACCTCAATAAGTGCCCTGTTTGGTAAGGAAATTAACACTGAGGTGGAAGAGAGTTGAGATTCCTGGAACATCTTGTGGTGCAATGCTGATAATACCCCAGCATTCTGCAAGGGAGAAGTTCAGAGCCAAAGACCACATTCATTGCCTGGTCATTGTATGCCCATCCCCTTGATCTCTGCAATCTGGCTGGGGGGGGGCGCTGAGAATGCCAAAACTGCACATATCTTAAATTGATCAAATCCAGCAATGCTTGGCACTAAAGCAACACACTGCTGTCTCTCTCTTTCTCTCTCTCTGAAATGGAGTTAGATTTTCTTTATAAAGCTTGGTTTTTGTATTAAAATAAATCATCACTACACTTCACTCACAATCCTCAGCTGGAATGATGTAATGGATTTTTAAAAGCACTTTCTTCCCTGATATATCATTTTGGGGAAAAAATTGATCCTTTGTCCAAGTAATTTCAAAAGCATTTAATTGACTTGTTTCTGGAAGATTCCATTCCTGAATTTTGAGAATAGAAATCGAATGGTATTTGACATACTTAAAGTGCACAGATTATATTTGACATCCTTTATAGCTGTCATTAGGAGAGTAGTAATGAAAATTGAGTGGATGTATGACTTAATTATATACAACAGCATAAAAAATTGTTATTTTTCTGTCACACCCATGTCTTCATACATAATTCCTGTGGTACTATTACATTATTGCTTAGGTATAATTTTATTTTTAACTTTTAGCATTTCTGTGTCTTTTTTTTTTGGGTCTGTATCAAAATTAGAATATTGCATTATTTGAGGAACTAAATAGTTGTTAGATTTGAATGTGCAGCAGGTGCAAATTTCACAAACTAATGTGTACAAAAGATGACAACTCATTTTATTTTCCCATAATTAAATTTAATTTCTACTTCTAGCACTTGATTCTGATGGCAAAAAGCTTTGTCTTGTAACTTGAGGTCAATCAGGCAAATACAGTAACTTCTCAGTCATTCTAATTTAAACACAGTCCAGTTGAGAGTACTCTCCCTTCTACAACTTCCCCAGGGTGACAATTCATCTGAGGGGGTATAGAGAGGGAGCAGGTGTTGGAAGGGTAGGTATGGTATTATGGCATCGAATAAGCAGAGAATTCTGCTCTGGATTTCTCTAAGGTGGCTGGTAATTGCTCTTACTGACATATATTAGGTCCACATCTGGTTTCCTATTGTGCAGTCCGTACTGATGTCTGCAAATGGAATCTCTTCTAAAAACTATAAGACCCTTTGGGCCTCTGGCTGTTTGCTTTGTATATTTTATTCTCTGAACTAAGGAGAAGATTTGGCCATTGCCCCTCGCTTCTCTAGGGCTGATGAATCACCCACAGCTGTCACTGGGCTTTTCTCTCCCACTACCTTCACCCTCTTGTGGCCCAAGTCACTTCTTTGGGATCCTTTGAGCTTCATTTCTGGAGCTTTCATGTGAAGCAGACAAGTCTCCTCTACAGAACCCCCTCAAAGTGGTAGATTGTGTTATCTACCACTTTCTTCCATAACCAGCTATTAGAGAGGGCAGGAAAAAGACCTCTTGTGAGGACCCACCAGAGTCTAAACTTTCGCCTTTCACTCTTGAAACTCTTCTCCCCAGAGATGGTAAGTGGGTGATACTCTGGCTCCTTTTTTTTTGGAAGAAATCTTAGGTCTCAATTCTTCTAGGGCCCAGCCTTTTAAAATTCAAAGACCTACAAGTTTCAAGGGCTTGCTTTGGAATTCAAAATATGAGTGTTGGCCATTTCTTTTTATATCCCTACTGTCCTCTAGGCAATGGATGGCCTTACCGAGTTAGGGAGGGAGTTACTTACATGGGGAAGTGCTGGGGAATGGGAATGGGAAGGAGGAAAATGTAGCAAGGGCTAGAAGTCATACTGGTGAATGCCTGATGCTCTTATCCCATGGTATCTACTCTGACCTACTGATCATTTATATACTCATTTATACAGAGAGGCTCTTGTTTGTACTCTTGGCTTTTCTTTTTCCTTAGCCTCTGCTTTTTTGAGATTTTATGCATTTTTCAACACCTTCATGGGTTATATCTATACAAACAGTGCTCACCTCCAATCCTGATCTCTCATCTCACATTTCAATGGCCTTGAAGGTATTTCAACCTGGACCCAGCATCACTTCAAAATAACACATCCAAAGCCAAATTCAAAGCGAGGATTCCACTTGATAGAGCCTCATCCTCACCTGACACCTGTCTAACTAGAAAAGGGTTTCAAGTGAACACACCTTTCTGCCTGCAGTCTTCCCAATACTATCCTTAGATTAATGGTAGTCTTATCCTGGCCCTTCCTTTCTTCCTAGTCCTCAGAGTTTCCTCATACCTATAGGAGAAGATTCAAACATGCTGAATCTTACATTCAAGCTCCTCCGTATTCCATTCCAACCAGCTTTCTAGCTGTATTACCTGTGACTATCATAAAAAAATCCTTAGTCAGCTCCACTGCATTGGCCCAAATACCATTTCTCCAGCGTTTTGGTTTCAGACATCTGCAATTTTGTTTGTCTTTTCAGATATCTCACCACTCTTCCCTGATTCCACCTATGTAAAACAGTCTTGTTTCCAATTTTATCTTAAATTCCTTCCCAAAACTTTCATACCAGCTCACTGTATCTCTCCCAGTGGAAATACAAAGCAAGAACAGGAAGTGAAACAATGAATCATTATAGTCATATAAGCAGAAACATGAAATATAAAGATATGCAAATAATTTTGCCTGTTGTTGCAGCAATTGGATTGGCCAGGACCCTGATGGGTTTCTGTGGAAAATGGGAGTTGATTTTTAATTCCTCTAGCAAAGATCATAATGACCTTTGAATCACCAAATCTAGTCTTTCTTCCCAGGTGCCTTCCTTCTTGATGTTTGTTGCATTGTTCTCCCCAATCCTCTCTCCCCCTCCCCCATTTCATCCCTACTGATCTTTCTTCTTCCTCACTAATTGCCCCCTTTCAGGCTGATTTTCCATCTTTCTTTGCCTAAACCCTGAACTGAAAGTGCTGTCTGGGTGATAGCCTATTGGTTTCAAGGCTTATGACTCATCCATAAAGAAGTCTATCCTTGACTCTTCTACTAGTAAGCACAGTTTAAAAACAATTTTTTTTAATGTATATCTATTTTTGAGAGACAGAGCATTTGTCGGGTAGGGGCAGAGAGAGGAGACACAGAATCTGAAATGGGCTCCAGGCTTAACTCACTGAGCCACCCAGGTGCCCTCATAAGCACAGTTTAGATCTACGTTTCTAGCTTAGAGGTTCTGCTGATAATTCAAGCTCTAAGTATCCCAAACTGAACTTACTGTTCCCCCAACCAACCCAGTTTGCCTCTTCTTCTGTATTTGCCACCCTTGATGGAAATAACAGCATCTTCTCAGTCACTCATTCTGAAAGAATCCTCAACCACTCCTTTTCTCTTCTTCCCTCAACATCAATTCACTCCTTTCCTTGAAACCTTTGGAGCATCTCATCACACTCATCTCATTATATCTCACCTAGTTTCACCATGGCCTTAAAGGTCCTACACATACCAGTCTCTGCCTGATTCTCTAGCCTTCTCTCATGTCACTCTTCTCCTTTTGCTAAACTCTAATAACTTAGATTGTTTACATTGTCGCTGGCTCATGAGGATACTTTACACCTTCTTTTAAGGCCATCTTCTTGGAGTCACTATTGACCTAACTGAAGAAACTCTATTTCCTATTACCCATTATTCTATTTCTTTCTTTTTTTGTTCTTAGTATGAACCATATATTATCTATTCTTCGACTGGCAAACAAGCTTTGTGAGAGCAGTGCTGAGTCTGTTTCTCATTGTTGTAGCTGCAGGTGCATGACATGTGGTAGGAATTCCATCCATCTTTACTAAGTTAAAATTGGTCATCAGGCTCTGTTGACTGTACTTTCAAAATGCTTCTTGAATACAGCTTCCCTTTTAATTCTCATTGTTTTTTCTCTAGCTTGATTTTTATTACTTAAAAAGCAATGAAGGGTAGTGCTTAAATATGTAGATTGAGAAGTAAAACTTTTTGGGTTTGAATCCTAGTCTCAACACTTGCTAGCCATGGAAACTTAAAGAAATTACTGTACAACTGTATACCTACATTTTCACCTCTGTAAAATAGAGCTAATAATAGCTTCTGCCTTATAAAGCTCTTGTAAGCCTTAAAATGCATAAATAGGTAAGCAATTAGCATATGCACATAAGCATTATGTATTAGCTATTACTACTTTCCCCATAAACTATTATTGCAGCCTATTGACTATTACTAGTATCTTTACCGTGTCTTTCTAAAACATACATTGTTCATATTGCTTTGCTACTTAAAAATTTGCAATGGCTGTAAACTGTTGATAGGACAGAGTTCAGCACTCAGCAGTGAGTATGAACTCTTCACAATATGGCACCGTTTGCCTCCACTCAGAAACATGCTCCTATGTTCCAGTTGCTTGGACTACTCATCCTTCCTCAGAAGCTAACAGCATGCCTCTCTTTTTTCCATATCTTGACTCATATTCCCCTGCTCCTTCCAAACAGCCAAGTTCTTGTCCTTTTTCTCATCTCTGAACACCCAGTTCTAACGTTGCCTACCATAACCATGATCTTGCCTGGCTCTTCCTAATAATAATTGTAGCAATACCAAAAATAATGACAGCAGTTAAATTAGAAACTTCCCATATGCCAGCCACAGTGCTAAGCACTTCATATTTATTATCTCATTTAATCTTTTTAATGGCTCTAGAAGACAGGGCTAATGTAGTCTTTGTACATACATGGGAAAACTGGAGTTAACTAAGTTAGCTAGAATTAACGATTTCATTGTACTCCTGTAGGATTTCAGATATACCTCCATGATAGTTCCAGAACCCTACACAATTATTCATTTAAGTGGCTCTTCTCTGCCTCCCTTCCTGCAGAAAGAGCCTTTTAGAAGTCAGAAATGTGTTATTCAACTTTTTATTCTTGGGACTCACTGTCATGCCTAGCACATAGTAGTTAATCAGAAAACTCTTTTGCTTAAATTGGGTCCTTGACTAAAGCAGCCAAAATCAGTTTTAGACAAGTTTCCTTAATTATTTCTGAGACTTCCTTTGAATCCCTGAGCCTGGCTTAAAATGACCTCTTTAACTGTTTCTGAGATAAATAATTATAAATCCACTTTAAAGAAGGGGTAGAGAAAACAAGGGAGAGAGCCGCATGGGGACATTAAAATTTATTTTACTTATTTGAAAATCAACTTAGATCTCAAATGATAAACAGCTTCAACTATAAGAAGAAATAAATGTAAACAGAACATTCATATTCATTTTGCATACTGACACAAAAGGAGTAAAAATGCCTTTTATTTTGATTAAATTTGTTTAGAGACCTCTTTACCTAATGATGCCCTTAAGAACTAAAATAATCTTTGTTTTGTATTTTCTTTAAACAGTAGGATGCAGCTACAGACGTTTAGTGACATAACAATCCTACATATCTGTCACTAATGGTTGCCTCTCTACTCAAAATCGTTTATGTCTTATTGACAAAAGCTTTTGAAGTCACACATGAAAAGTTAGGGTTTTCATCAGAACTCACGGATAAAATTAGAAATGCTCTGAAAGATCTATTTATGTGAAAATTTTAGGGTTTTTTTTTCCAGAATATGCTACCGTATATAGAGAGATGTCTGGCAATGTGAATTATAACTTAACTCTATTTTACTTTCCCCATGGATAGAAACATTAGAAATACCTATTTAGTTTTGCAAAGAGTTTCTTGACTTTATGGAAAAAACAAGGACATTGAAAATAAATTATTTTATTAATTAAGTGAAACTTTGGATAGCAGTGGAAGTTTGCAGTGCAGTTACCAGAGTTATCAGGATAATTTTCAGGGAGCCTGGCTGGCTCAGTCAGTTAAGCATCTGACTCCTGGTTTCTGCTTAGGTAATGATCTCATGGTTCATGACTTCAAGTACTGCATCAAGCTCTGTGTTGACAGCACAGAGCCTGCTTGGGATTCTCTTTCTCCCTCTCTCTCTACTCCTCCCCTATTCTCTCTCTCAAAAAATAAATAAATAAATAAATAAATAAATAAATAAATAAATAAAAGAAGAATTTTCCTCCCAGCACCTAACACTTTAGATTTTTTATTGGGGCAGGCAGAGAACAAAGAGAGAACTTGCTGGACCCAGGGAATAAGTCTGGCCATAAGGGATGGGAAGAAGGAAATATTAATAAGTAAAACATAATGAGTACTCATTAGGTATCAGATACTAGGCTAAGGGCTTTAGCATGCATGTATATGCAGTATCTCATATTTTATAATCCCCACTTTATATATGAGAAAACCAAAGCTTAGAAGAATTATGTAACTTGCCCAAAGAGACATAGCTACCAATGTCTAGCTGAGACCAAAACCTAAGCATTCCTGACTCCATTGTCTGCATTTTTAAAATATTATTTTATTTTATTTTATTTATTTTATTTTATTTTATTTTATTTTATTTTATTTTATTATTTTATTTTCATGTCCTTTCTTTCTATTATTCTCAAGTTAGTTAACATACAGTGTAGTCTTGGCTTCAGGACTTTAGGAGTAGAATCCTGAAAAGTACCCTCCTTAATACCCCTCACCCATTTAACCCACCCCCATCAGCCCTCGGTTTATTCCATGTATTTGACAGTCTCTTATGATTTGCCTCCCTCTCTGTTTTTATCATGTTTTTCTTTCCCTTCCCCTATGTTCATCTGTTAAATTTCTCAAATTCAACATATAATTGATATCATATGATATCTGTCTCTCTCTGACTGACTTATTTCTCTTAGCATAATACCCTCCAGTTCCATGACGTTGTTGCAGATGGCAAGATTTTGTTCTTTTTCATCGCCAAGTAGTATTCCAGTGTGTGTGTGTGTGTGTGTGTGTGTGTGTGTGTGTGTGTGTGTGTTCTTCATTCTTGGTGTCTAGAAATGTGCTGGTTTCTGTACATTGATTTTATATTCTGCAACTTTGCTGAATTCATGTATTTTGGTGGAGTCTTTGGCTTTTCTATGTAGAGTATCATGTCATCTGCAAAGAGTGAGAGTTTTACTTTTTCTTTGCCAGTGTGAATTCCTTTCATTTCATTTTGTTGTCTGATTGCTGAGGCTAGGACTTCCAAAACTATGTTAAGCAACAGTGGTGAGAGTAGAAATCCCTTCGTGTTCCTGAGCTCAGGGGGAAAGCTCTCCGTTTTTTCTCATTGAGGATGATATTAGCTGTGGGCCATTCATATATGGCTTTTATGATATTAAGGTATGCTCATTCTATCCTGACTTTTTTGGGATTTTTTATTAAAAAAAGGATGCTGGGGGTGCCTGGATGGCTCAGTCGGTAAAGTATTAGACTTTGGCTCAGGTCATGATCTTGCAGTTCGTGGGTTCGAGCCCTGCGTCAGGCTCTGTGCTGACAGCCAACTCAGAGCCTGGAGCCTGTTTCAGATTCTGTGTCTCCCTCTCTCTCTGACCCTCCCCTGCTCATGCTGTCTCTCTCTCTCTTTCAGAAATAAATTAAAAAAACAATAAAAAAAAATTAAAAAGGATGCTGTATTTTGTCAAATGCTTTTTCTGTATCTATTGACAGGATCATATGGATCTTATTCTTTCTTCTATTAATGTGATGTATCACACTGATTGATTTGCGAATATTGAAACAGTCGTGCAGCCCTGGAATGAACCCACTTGATCATGGTGAATAATTCTTTTAATGTACTGTTAAATTGATTTGCTAGTATCTTGTTGAGAATTTTTGCATCAAGGTTCATGAGGGATATTGGCCTATAGTTTTTCTTTTTAGTGGGGTCTTTGTCTGGTTTTGGAATCAACGTAACTCTGGCTTCGTAGAACAAGTCTGGAAGTTTTACTTCCATTTTTACTTTTTGGAACAGTTTGAGCAGAATCAGTATTAACTCTACTTTAAATGTCTGGTAGAATTCCTCTGGGAAGCCATTTGGCCCAGGACTCGTATTTGTTGGGAGATTTTTGATAACCTATTTAATTCTTTGTTGGTTATGGGTCTGTTCAAATTTTCTATTTCTTCCCATTTGAGTTTTGGTAGTGTGTGAGTGTCAAGGAATTACACTTCTTCCAGTTATCCTGTTTTTCACATATAATTTTTCATAGTATTCTCTAATAAATTTTGTATTTCTGTGGTGTTGGTTGTGATCTGTCCTTTTTCATTCATGATTTTATCTATTTGGGTCTTTTCTTTTTTTGAGGAATCTGGCCAGCAGTTTATCAATTTTGTTTATTCTTTAAAAAAACAGCTCTTAGATTCATTGATCTGTTGTACTAGTTTTTTGGATTCTATATCATTTATTTCAGCTCTAATCTTTATTATTTCCCTACTTCTGCTGGCTTTGAGGTTTTTTGCTGATGTTTTTCTAGTTCCTTTAGGTGTATGTTTGGGACCTTTCTTGCTTCTTGAGATAGGCCTGAATTGCAATGCTATTAGGATTGCCTTTGCTGCATCCCAAAGGGTTTGGACTGTCGTGTTTTCATTTTCATTTGCGTCCATGTATATTTTAATTTCTTCTTTAATTTCCTGGTTGACCCATTCATTCTTAGTATGATGTTCTTTAAACTTGATGTACCAGGGGGCTTTCCAAATTTTTTCTTGTGGTTTCAATTTTCATAACATTGTGATCTGAAAATATGCATGGTATGATCTCAGTCTTTTTGTACTTGTTGATAGCTGTTTATTGACTCTGTATATAATCTATTTTGGAGAATGTTCCATGTGTATTCTGCTGCTTTAGGATGAAAAGTTCTGTATATATGTGTTAAGTCCAAAGTGTTATTCAGAGCCATTGTTTCCTTATTGATATTCTGCCTAGATGATCTGTCCATTGCTGTAAGTAAAGTATTAATGTCACCATGAATTACAGTATTATTATCAATAAGTTTATTTATGTTTGTGATTAAATTTATATATTTGGGTGTTTCATATTGGGGGCATAAATATTTACAATTGTTAGCTCTTCTTGAGGGATAGATCCCTTAATTATGATATAATGCTCTTCTTCATCTCTTGTTCCAATCTTTGTTTCAAATATCTAGTTTGTTCGATGTAAGTATGGTTACTCCAGGTTTCTTTTGATGTCCATTAGCATGATAGATGGTTCTCCAACCCCTCACTTTCAATCCACAGGTGTCCTCAGGTCTACAATGGGTCTCTTGTGGGCAGCATATAGGCATATAGCTGGATCTTTTTTTTTTTTTTTAATCCATTCTGATACCCTATGTCTTTTGATTGGGACATTTAGGCCATTTATATTCAGAGTAATTATTGAAAGATATGAATTTAGTGTCATTGTGTTATTTGTAGCTTTCATGTTTGTAGTGATATCTCTGGTTCTTTGTAGTCTTTGCTGCTTTCCACTCATAGAATCCCTCTTAGCATCTCCTGCATGGCTGGTTTAGTGACTCCTTTAGTTTTTGTTTGGGGAAACCTTTATCTCTCCTTCTATTCCTTTTTTTTTTTTAATGTTTTATTTATTTCTAGGAGACAGAGAGACAGCGTGATCAGGAGAGGGTCAGAGAGAGAGGGAGTCACAGACTGAAACAGGCTCCAGGCTCTGAGCTGGCAGTCAGCACAGAGCCCGACGTGGGGCTCGAACCCACGAACCGCGAGATCATGACCTAAGTGAAAGTCGGACGCTTAACCGACTAAGCCACCCAGGCGCCCCTCTCTCCTTCTATTCCTAATGACAGCTTTGCTGAATAAAAGATTCTTGGCTGCATATTTTTCCTATTCAACACATTGAATATTTCCTGCTGCTCCCTTCTGGCCTTCCGAGTTTCACTGGACAGGTGTGCTAGCACCTTTGTGTGTCTATCCTTGTAGATTAAGGCCCTTTTGTCCCTAGCTGATTTCAGAATTCTCTCTTTATCTTTGTATTTTGCCAGTTTCACTATGATATGTTATGTCATTGACCTGTTTTTGTTGATTACGAAAGGAGTTCTCTGTGCCTCTTGGACTTGGATGCCTGTTTCCTTTTCAAGATTAGAGTTCTCAGCTGTAAATTGTTCAAATAAACCTTCTGTCCATTTCTCTAGCTCTTCTTATGGAACTCCTATGATAGAGATACTGTTTCATTTCATGGAATCACTTAATTCTCTAATTCTCCCCTCATGATCTAGTAATCTCCTTTCCCTCTTTTTTCAGCTTTATAATTTTCCATAATTTTATCTATTTCACCTATTCTTTCCTCTGCTTCTTCCATTCTCACTGTGACTGCATTAGTTTATTTTGCATCTCATTTATAGCATTTCTTAATTCTTAATGACTACCTCTTAGGTCTTTGATCTCTGCATAAATAGATCCTCTTCTGTCTTCTATATTTTTCTCAAGCCTGGCTATTAGACATATGACTGTTATTCTAAATTCTTGTTCAGGTATATTATTTATATCTGTTTTGAGCAATTTTTTGGTTCTGAGTTCTTCCTAAATTTTCTTTTGCAGATAATTCTTCCATTTTGTCATTTTTGCTACATGTCTCTCTTCTGCATGTTTTAAAATTTTTTAATGTTTATTATTATTGAGACAGAAAGAAACACAGCACAAGTGGGAAAGGGGCAGAGAGAGAGGGAGACACAGAATCTGAAACAGGCTCCGGGCTCTGAGCTGTCAGCATAGAACCCAATGCGGAGCTCGAACCCATGAACTGTGAGATCATGACCTGAGCCAAAGTCAGATGCTCAACTGACTGAGCCACCCAGGCACCCCTCTTTTGTATGTTTTAAATGCTTGTTATAAATCCTGCACCAGCAAGCACTACTATATTAAAAAGAGGTTATACACTGTCCAGGGCCTGGCACTTCACAGAGTGTTTTGTTGTATGTTGCATGCACTTTGTTGTTGCGTATTTGGCTATTCTATCCCATTGGACAGTCCTCTGCAATGCTCCTCCTTTCTTGTAGTGGTGGATTGTTTGGACCTTCAACGAGCTGTATTTTGATTTGTTTGTTGAAGTAACCCTGGAAAAAAAGGAGAAGTTGTGTGTGGTGGGGGAGAGCCTGATCCCATAAAAAGAGAAAAATGAAAGGGGAGAAAAGAAGACCAGAGAATCAAAAACCTATAAGGCTAACTCCATATATGTATGGAGTACATATACATACACATATCAAAAACTATGAGCCTGATTCCTAAAGAAAAAAAAGGAGGGTCAAAAGAAAAAGAAAGGAAAAGAGACAAATAGACAAACAGAAACAAAAATGAACACACAAAAAAACAGTTGTCTGTTGGTGACTGGACTGGTGGCTCTGCTGGTCTAGAGGAGAGGCTGACTGTGTTGGGTCAGTGTCAGTCTCACTCCAGTAGATAAGCAGTTGTCAGGCATGAAAGGGTGGGTTTGGTGTAAGTGGGTCCCACTTCCCCTGGGGGCCACTATGTTGCTCTCTGAAGTCTCACCGTGTTAGTGATGGGGAGAAAAATGGTGACACCGCAATCTCTCCTCCTTGGACTGGGTGAGACAAGCCACACTGTTCAGGCACTCTTTCCAGAGCAGCATGGGCAGGCCAGCTTGCCCTGCTCCACAGTCTCCAGTGCTTCCTAGATGCTAGGCTGGGATTCAAATGTCTTAAGGGGCCCTGCACTGCTTAAGATTCTCTCTCTCTCTCTCTCTCTCTATCTCCTTTTGTCCCTCTCCCTCACTTATGCATTCTCTCTCTCTCTAAAACAAATATTAAAAACTAAAATAAACAGGAGTTAAGGTGGCAGAGACGTAAGGGGACCGGGATTTCCCTCATCCCTCACACACAGCTGTATTGAGGTCAGATCACTTGGACACCCAGGAAAACAATCTGCAGAGTGCCAAAAAGGTCTCTGCAGTTGGATGCAGACAGCTTGGCAGGATCAAGGTATGTTTATGTGAATTGGGGGAGATAAAATGGTATAGGCATAGAAGTGTGGGAACCTTTTCTGTGCAGACAAAAGGGAGAGAAAGAGAGAAGGATTCACTATCAAGTTAGCACAAGAGGAAAACCTCTCTGGACCACGGACTGGGGAATGAAAAATACAGAGAATGCCAGTTTCTATTCTGCAAAAAGCATTGGCACTGAAACTTGGAGGTTCCAAAAGTATACAGCCTTTCTCTGGAGCTGAGCTGGGAGCCAGCCATGTGCGTGCTCCTGGGGAAGAAGGAGCTGGCTCCAAGGTGCTGCAGCAATCTCAGGGGTACACTGGGAGAGAATAGTCTCCTTCCTCGAGTACTTTGGGAAGAAGGCTTATTGCCTCCCCAAGGACAAAAGACCCTGCAGGTGCCAGCCAAAGGCTTTTTATCAGCAGGGCGGAGTGACACTACACAGCATAGAATATGAACAGACAGTTTACAAAAGAGGAATTCCAAAGGGCTAACAACTGTATGAAGACATGCTCAAAAGTACTTGTACTCAAAGAAATGCATATTAAAATATTAGGCTATTGGATGTGGAGCTTGGTAAGTTCTTTATAGATTTTGGATACTAGCCCTTTATCTGATATGTCATTTGCAAATATCTTTTCCCATTCTGTCAGTTGCCTTTTAGTTGTGTTGATTGTTTCCTTTGCAGTGCAGAAGAGTTTTATCTTGATGAGGTCCCAATAGTTCATTTTTGCTTTTAATTCCCTTGCCTTTGGAGATGTGTCGAATAAGGAATTGCTGTGGCTGAGGTCAAAGAGGTTGTTGCCTGCTTTCTCCTCTAAGATTTTGATGGTTTCTGGTCTCACATTTAGGTCTTTCATCTTTTTGAGTTTATTTATGTGTATGGTGTAAGAAAGTGGTCTAAATTCATTCTTCTGCATGTTGCTGTCCAGTTCTCCCAGCACCATTTGCTAAAGAGACTGTCTTTTTCCCATTGGATACTCTTTCCTGCTTTGTCAAAGATTCATTGGCCATACATTTGTGGGTCCAGTTCTGGGTTCTCTATTCTAGTCCATTGGTCTATGTGACTGTTTTTGTGCCAAAACCATACTGTCTTGATGATTACAGCTTTGTAGTAGAGGCTAAAGTCTGGGATTGTGATTCCTCCTGCTTTGGTTTTCTTTTTCAACATTATTTTGGTTATTCAGAGTCTTTTGTGGTTCCATACAAATTTTAGGATTGTTTGTTCTAGCTTTGAGAGGAATGCTGGTGCAAGTTTTATTGGGATTGAATTGAATGTGTAGATTGCTTTGGGTAGTATTGACATTTTAACAGTATTTATTCTTCCAATCCATGAGCATGGAATGTTTTTTTTTTCCATTTCTTTGAGTCTTCTTCAATTTCCTTCATAAGCTTTCTATAGACACTTTTCCAAAGAAGACAGCCAGATGGCCAACAGACACATGAAGCAGTGCTCAGTGTTACTCATCACCAGGGAAGTACAAATTAAAGCCACACTGTGGTACCACCTCACACTGGTCAGAGTGGCTAAAATGCACAAATCAGGAAACTATAGTTGCTGGGGAGGATGTGGAGAAACAGGAACCCTCTTGCACTGTTGGTAGGAATAGAAACTGGTGTAGCCACTCTGGAAAGCAGTGTGGAGGTTCCTCAAAAAATTAAAAGTAGAACTACCCTATGACCCAGCAATAGCACTGCTAAGAATTTACCCAACGGATACAGGAGTGCTGATGCATAGGGGCACATGTACCCCAGTGTTTATAGCAGCACTTCCAACAATAGTCAAATAATGGAAAGAGCCTAAATGTCCAACAATAGATGAATGGATAAAGAAGATAAGGTTTATATATACAATGGAATACTACTTGGCAATGGGAAAGAATGAAATCATGCCATTTGCAGCAATGTGGATGAAACTGGAGGGTACTATGCTCAGTGAAATAAGTCAGTTAGAGAAGGACAGGTATCATATGTTTTCACTCATATGTCGATCTTGGGAAACTTAATAGAAGATCATGGGGGAAGGAAAAAGGGAAAAATAGTTACAAACAGAGTGAGGGAGGTAAACTACAGAAGACTATTAAACACAGAGAACAAACTGAGGGAGGGGTGAGAGAGAGGGGAAAATGGGTGATGGGCATTGAGGAGGGCACTTGTTGGGATGAGCACTGGGTGTTGTATGTAAGCCAATTAGACAATAAATTATATTAAAAAATGTTACGCTGTTTCCCTGTACAAGAATGGAAAAAAAAAATTTTAAACTCAAGTGTCAGGGCATAGGAATCTTCATACACTACTGGTGGTAGTTTAGATGGAACATCTATTTTGGAGAGAAATCTAGCCCTACCTCATCAAATTAAATGTGCAGATACTTGGCCCCAGTGATTCTGCTCCTTCTTTGCTCACCCAATCTTGGCTCTTTTTCTGGAAGCAATGTTACCAGCCACCAGAGGTAAGTTGTGATTGATCATTGCTAGTCCTACCAATCCTGCACCTTTTTGTTGGGTCTGGAAGTGATCAGGCGACCAAGCCCTGGAAAAGCACACTTAAGGGAAGATCTGCCAGGAGGCTATGAAGATTGTCTTCCTAGATATGCAAGGACATGATGTTTGGAGCTTCAGCAACTGTTCTGCTACCACGAGAAACAAATAAGAGTCCTAAAGCCAATATGTTGAGATGGAGGATCAGGAGGGAACATGCTTTTTGAAGAAATCATTGAGTTTGGAAACCAACCATGAAACTACCTTTGAGTGGAATGCTTGTCTTGCAAGGTAATTAAATACTCTTACTGATGCAGTGCTTAAATGTTCATGGAATGAATAAACATTGATTGTGATAATCATCACAAAACAAACTGTTCTTTTTTGGTTTCCATTTCTACAATAGAAGAGGTTAAAGAAGTAGAGGAAATAAGGAATATTGATAGCATAGTACTAAAATAATACTTGTTATGAAAATAGCTACATTCAATCCTGTTTATGACTGCCATAACAAATTACTACCAACCTAGGCACTTAAAACAACAGAAATTTACTCACAGTTCTGGAGGCTGAAAATTTGAAATCAGCATTGGTGGGACTATGCTCTCCCTGAAGTCTCCTGGGAAGAGCCTTTCCTTGTCTCTTCCAGCTTCTGGTGGCTCCTAGCAATCTTCTATGTTCTGCAGATTGTAGTTAAATTAATCCACCATCTTTTGGGACTTTGTTCTCTGAGTCTTTGCCTCATCTTATAAGGACAAGTCATTTGATTTAGAGGCCGACCCTAATGCAATATGATCCCTCATCTTGATCCTTATCTTGATTACATCTGCAAAGATTCTTTTTCCAAATAAGGTCACATTCTGAGGTTCCAAGTATTCATAAATTTTGCGACGACACTATTCAATCCATTACAGATACTAGAGGTTTTATTTATGTCATCAATAGCAGGAATATCTGAACTCTAAATCTTTGATTTTATGTAATATTCTCATTAATATCTTTATTTATAGTCTTTCCTATTTGCATTTTATCTGGTACAAATCTGTTGCAAATAACATAACTTCTCATTATGTCATTATTATGCCAGTTCTGCACTATGATGCATTATTTGTTGAACATAGGTATCTTTATGCTGATTCTCTTTAAAAAATTTTTTTTAACATTTATTTATTGTTGAGAGACAGAAAGAGGCAGAGCTTGAGCAAGGGAGGGACCGAGAGCGAGGGAGACACAGAATATGAACAAGGATCCAGGCTCCGAGCTGTCAGCACAGAGCCTGATGCAGGGCTCAAATGTTTAAACCCCAAGATCATGACCTGAGCCAAAGTCACACGCATAACTGACTGAGCCACCCAGGCACCCCATGCTGATTCTCTTTAAACGAAATTACCACTCAAAATATTACAGACATCACAGTGGACTGAGAAGAAAGAAAGCAAACAAATAAAAATGATCACTTAAATAAAATTGACAGCATTTTACTTATTTAGCAATTATGGTGGCATGGTATTTATTAATAGACTCTAGTTTTCTTCCTTTTGGTTTTTCTAGATATGTTGATCCTTAACGACATCATTACAACGTATTTATTATAGAGATGTCATTCTCCTCTTTCCTTCCAAAGCTATCTCAAATTATAGTTTGGAAAGTATTCATTTGGAAATTGTAACAAAAGGGTCTAATTTTGTTGAGAAATTTGGAATTCCAATTTTATCAAATTATTTCATTTATGAAATTCCTTTGAGAAAAATTCATTTAGTGATATATTTTATGTTGATTTAAAAATAACTTTTGGGGCACCTGGGTGGCTCAGTTGGTTAAGGATCATCGCCTCAGGTCATGATTTTACAGTTCGTGGGTTCGAGCCCTGCGTCAGGCTCTGTGCTGACAGCTCAGAGGCTGGAACCTGCTTCAGCTTCTCTGTCTCTCTCAAATAAAAACATTTTAAAAATGCTATTCCTTGAGCAGTTTTATAAAAAAAAATAACTTTTGCCCTGTGTTCCTTCACTTGTGTTCCTTAATTTTGATCTGATGAAAGTAGGGCTTCAACTAGCAAAGAAGCTGGTCTTATTTCCCTTAAGGTCAATGTTAAGTGCAATTCACGAGCTCTCCTTGGTAGATTGACTATCAAAAGCGATAAATGTAATAGTTTCTTAATGTAAGCTTTGGACAAGGAGGCTATTTAATCATTGTTTTATTTTACATTTTTTGTCTAGTGGCTTTAATTTATTAACTTAAATATTTTATTTGAATGAAGTATTTAAGAGAGAGAGAGAAAAATGTCTGATTGTTAAACTAAATTTGGCTACATCAATCAGTGAGCAGAGCATTTCTAGCACTGAGCAGCTGTTTTTGTCAGATATAAAGAGAGGAAGAAATGTGAATTGTTCCTTTAAAAACCACTAAAAGTATTCATTTTTTTATGATAATAAAAGTAACATTTCCTCTTTGTAGAAAATTAAGAAAATTGTATTTCCCATTTCTTTCTGGCAAATTCCCTTTTATCCTTGAGTTCTAAAGTGAAGTTCCTCAGAAAAGTATCTCCTGATTGGGTTAGGCTGCCCCCCTACACAATGTCACCTGTACCCCTCCTTTGTTGAGCTTACCATGATTTAATTAATTAAAAATTTGTGTAATTAGCTGTTTAATACCCTCAATCCATGAGGGTGTGGATTGTGTCTACCTTATTCCCATCCTCAGATACAGTTCTTAGAAAATTCTCTACCAGACTAGATGCTCAATGAATAACTGTTGAGTGAATGAATGAATAAATAGAAACAGAACATCCACAATATTATCTATTTTTCCTTTTAATGATTTTTTTCTAAAATTTTGTTTGTTTGTTTGTTTAGAGAGAGCATGAGAAAGCACGCACGCTGGGGAGGAACAGAGAGAGTGGGAGAAAGAGAGAATCCCAAGCAGGCTCTATGCTGGCAGTTCAGAGCCTGACATGGGGCTGGATCCCACAAACCTTGAGATCATGACCTGAGCCAAAGTCAAGTGGGACGCTTAAACAACTGAACCACCCAGGTACCCATTAATGATTATTTTTATTTAAGATGCTACATAAATCCATGATAAAACAAAGACGTTCAACTCATACTGAAGAGTGGAGAGTAAAAGCCCTCTGAGACCCTAATCTTCCTTCTCAGGTCTCCAGGAGATAATCACTGTTGATTGTTTAAGTACCGGTAGTAGTTTTCTCTTGCTGCAGTAACAAATTGCCATAAACTCAATGGCTTAAAAGAAAACAAAATTACTATTGTATAGTTCTGGAGAAGTCAGAGGTGCAAAATGGGCTAGTAGAACTGGGTTTCTTTTGGAGGAGCTAGGGGAGAGTCCATTCCCTTGCCTTTTCCAGCTCCTAGAAGCTACTCACATCCTTGACTAGTGGCTCTTCATCACTCGGATCACTGCTCTGCCACATCTTTTCTTCCCTGATTCTCTTGCCCTCCCCTTATAAGTACCCTTGTGATTACATTGTGCCCACTCAGAAAATTTAATATAATCTTCCTTACTCAAGAACATAATCACATTTACAAAGTCCCTTTTGTCATTTTAGGTAACATATTCACAGGTTTTAAGGATTAAGATATGGACATCTTTGGTGGGAGGGGTTATTCTGCCTACCGTAGTACCTTTCTAGCACAAGTTTCCCTAAATACACAACTCCTTCCCTCTCCTCCACAAGACTCCTATGTCTTTCTAAGAGACACCTTCCAGGATGTCAGTATGTCCCACGCTTTGTTAAACACAGTAGAATAAAATATTTATTAAATCTTCTTGCGACTTCAGAGAATCTAACAAGATGCTTACAGAATAAAAGCAATATACAATTGAATAAAAATCAATTGTACAAAATTGATAGAATTTTTCAGCTCATGTGGAATTGAACTCTATCAATTCGTTTTGTATCACCCAAACCGGTGGCTTCTTGACTGACAAGAGATGATTACACTACTAATGAGATATTAAGTTTTACATCACTAAAGCATTCAACCTGACTTTCTGTCCAGGTCATTATGGCATTTTAATGACAACACAGGATTGCCAAAAATGAGACCTTGAAGGGCAATTGCTCTACTCTTGCATTGAAGCAATGTTATTATGAATTAGTTCTGAAGCTAATGAGAAGGTCATGAGATGGAAATTGATTACAGCAGGACAACAAACTATTATTATATGGCTCACTGGAAGGAAGGAGGAAAAGTATTTGAAGCCAAACTGAAATGGAATTGAAGGTGGTCCAATATCAAAATCATTACTAGGAAATGATACAAATACACTGGAAAGAAAGCCCTTTTGCTGTATTTTAATTGATTTTTTAATTTGTATTTTATTATATATCTAATTTACTTTTATTGAATTCAATCTTGCTCAAAGAAACATTTTGGCTGTCAAATATAAAATGTTATACACATCAAGTACTTGTGCTGACTGTTGTAGCAAACAGGCTTGCCTGAAGCAGTTAAACTATATATAATAAAAACCACATTGCAAAATCTCTCTCAGGAGCTATGTTCCGATCCTGATTAAATGTATCCTTGCCACTGATTTTATTTTGTAATAGCATTTATTTATATAAATACAGGAGTATTTATAGTAAGTTTATGCAAGTTTGTCTTCTAATTGATCTGGGTAAATATTTAAACCAGACCTCACTTGTATATGAATCCTAAACCTGGTCCACTTCCTGTCATATTTATGTTACAAAAAATGGCACCATTATGTATTCAGTTGTACAAGTCAGATATGCAAAACTCATCCCTGAAATTGTCCTCTCTCCTGCTTTCCAAATAGAATCCATTATCATGGTTGTTGTAATCTTTTTTTTTTTTTTAATTTTCAACATTTATTTTCCATTGAGAGATAGAGAGAGACAGAGCATGATCCTGGGAGGGGCAGAGAAAGAGAGGGAGACACAGGATCCAAAGCAGGCTCCAGGCTCTGAGATGTCAGCACAGAGCCCTATGTGGGGCTCGAGCTCACAAACCATGAGATCATGACCTGAGCCGAAGTCAGTCACTCAATTGACTGAACCACCCAGATGCCCCTGTTGTAATCTTACAATTGTAGTGGGTTCTCTCTGTTAACATCATCTCCACTCATACCACTCTGGTCCAAGCTATCACTCCCTGGATTGTAGCCATGGCCTCCCAAATGCTCTACTTGCAGCTATTCTCACTGAAGCCAGCATGATTTTTGCCATCCCAAGGCTTTCCTTGACCTGACCCCCAAGGCTTTAAAGGGAGGTGACACCTGCTTAGCAATGCAGTTTCATCCTGTAGAGCTCTCTCATTTGTTCTTTGAACTGCAAACATTGAACGGAACTCTCTTTTTAGACTTTTACATTTGTTTAAATGCTTCTACTGTTAATATCTGTCTCCCCTAGACTGTACGCTCCAATGAAGACAACAACTTGCTCAGTTTTTGCTTTCTTTATTGCCTGAGACTAGCACAATGCCTGGTTCATAATTGGTGCTTAATAAATATCCACACAGCAAATGAATAACAAGATAGTGTTCTTGGTGCAGACATTAGGAGAGAGAAAAGAAGATATGGTAGGTGCATAGGTAATAAAAGAGAGCAAGAATAAACACTGATTGGGGTGCCTGGGTGGCTCAGTTGCTTAAGAATCTGACTTTTGATTTTGGCTCAGGTCATGATGTCACGGTTCCTGAGTTTGAGCCCCACATGGGGCTCTACGCTGACAGTGTAGAGGCTGAATGGGATTCTCTCTCTCCTCCTCTCTCTCTGCCCCTTCTGCCCTATCAGAAATAAATAAATAAACTTTGAAAAAAGGGACAAATACTGATATAACACTAGAGTCAACGGAGTCAGCCTGAGTTATCATTTGATTGAAGAACAATAATAACAGCACAGATAGACTTTGTAGTAAACTCACCATGAGGGTTGAGCATAAAAACTTTTCTTAGAGAAGCCATGAATGTGTGTGGATGTGTGTGATTGTGATCTGATAGTCAAATGCTTGTTTTCTCTTTTATTTACTAAGTTAAGTCAATTATTCTCTACATGAATAATTGAATTGAATTCTAGGCTAAAGGTAGACTCTGGTTAACAATTATTATTTTTTAATGGAGATATAATTGACACAACACTGTTATATATTTAGGTGAATAGTTTTGTCCTAGTGGTGAAAACTTTTTAAGATTTACTCTCTTAGTAACTTTCAAATATACAACACAGTGTTGTGGTTGTCTGTGTGTGTGTGTGTGTGTGTGTGTGTGTTTAATACAATGCTGATTTTATTCCAGCTAAATAAAGCAATGTACAAGCTACCTGAGCAATAAGCTTAACTCAAGGGGCAAAAGCCAAGAAAGAAGTATTTTTCCCGTTTGTCTTAATTATCAGTCACTGCACCTCCTTTTAAAACAAAGCTGAAACAAGAAAGCCTTGCTATCAACATTCTTAGTAGTCAGATGTAATATAAGCTGTGAAAAAGAAATACAAGACATAATATTGGCAAGGAAGAGACAAAAAGGTAATCTGAGGATAACATAACATTATTAAAAACTAGAAAAGCCAAAACAGTTTGTCAAACAAAAGTTTTATGTAATTTTCATTACTGAAATAATTAAATAATTCTTATTAAAATAATGAAGCAGTACTTGCACAGAAAATATTATCTGCCTATCAGCAATAACTGATCATAGATATTACTTATTTATAATTATTGTATATTTATTTCCTATATAATGAAAAAAATCTTTTGAGAATAACAGCAAATGTTAACAGTGCTTAGGAAGTAGCTTAAATTAGGTGCCTCTGGCTTAAGGTTCAACTGAGAAATTCAAAAAAGGAAACACAAATAAATGTGAGAGTTCCATATTCCAGGATGAAGGACTAAATATGATAAAGATGTCAGCATCTCTCAAATTTATTAACATTTTGTATAACCCTATTAAAAACCCAAATAGTATTATTTTCTTATAACTTGAAAAAGTTATTATTAAATTCACTTGGAAAATTACCAGGTGAAATCATCAAAGAATTTTGTGAAAAATCATGTACGGTGAAATGCCTAGCCATAATGGACAAATGTTAAAACATATTAAAAGCAACAATTATGATGGGGAAAGATAGGATAAAATAGGCAGAGAGGGAAAGGTTAGGACCTGAGGTCTTTGGGTGGGGAAAAAAACGCATTATTTTGGAACAATGCTGGGAGCATCTGACCACAGCCCCCCGCCCGGGGCATAAGGTTTCTCTTGAGAATGTAACAGACACCTCTATTCCCCCTCAGTTTCCCATCAGGAATTTGACAATCAAAATACTTCACTAAAATAAGTAAACCATAAAACTTATGCTATATGAGGTATAGTATAACCATAGTCTGACTCCTTATACAATGGAATTGAGTCAGTCAGGAATAGACAACCCAGCACCTAGTTATCAGGCCTATAAGGGTATAACCTGTGAAGGAACAAGGGGGCAGGGAAGGAGAAGTTGACCAGAACCTTATAAAACAAAGATCCTTACCTATATTCACAGGCATTCACTTTGAAATGCCCCTTCTCTGTAAAGAGAGCTTTCATACTATTCTTACCTTCTAATCTTATACTCTAATAAATTTTTGCCTGCTGCTCATTTTGTGTCCACTTCTTCATTCTTCAAAGTGGTGAGACAATGAATCCTGGGTATTGAGATAAAGAATCTTGCAACACAATGATTAAAGTAACTTGATACTAGTCCCAAAACAGACATATATTTTAATTGAAGAGAGCAGAAAGACCAGAAATACTATATTTTTGGGGTGCCTGGGTGGCTCAGTTGGTTGAGCATCCGACTTCAGCTCAGGTCATGATTTCCCGGTTGGTGGGTTCAAGCCCCGTGTCAAGCTTGGTGCTGACAGCTCAGAGCCTGGAGCCTGCTTCAGATTCTGTGTCTTTGTCTCTCTCTCTGTCCCTCCCCTGCTCGTACTCTGTCTCTCCCTCCCAAAAATAAACAAACATTTAAAAAAAAGAAATACTGTATTTCCTACAAGTGTTTAATGAAAGAATTAATATGAGTTAATGGGTAAGGTAAGCATTATGTAGAAAATTCTGTTGGATCATGGAATACCAATTTTGATAAAAGAAGAAGCATTATAGCAATGGCTCCCCAGAATCATGTCTCTATTTCTACACCCTTTTGTTTCTAGCTGTGGACATACTACAAAGTTTTGGGTGGTTTGTTATGCAGCCATAGATAACTCAGATAACATCTTGTAGCATATACTAAAATATATTCCAGGTAGATGAATAGTTAAATATAAAATCAAAAGAAAATAAAACTTGATCTGAGAACTGAATGAATGTATGACATTTCAGGTGTAAGACATTTTGGTAGTATGCTAACTTTCTTGGCTTTACAAGGGAAAACCTGAAATTTGACTGCCTAACATTAAACATTTCACAAACTACAATAGCAAAAGAAACAAAATGGAAAGAGAGACAAGGGTCTGGGAATAGCAATAGCATAAAATATGGCAAGAGTTAATGTCACTTCTTTATAAAGGCATTCAAATTCATATGTAAAACAAAGCTGTGAACAGAAAATTTACATCAAAGGACATAAGAAAGTTTATATACACAAGGAAAGACATCAGATCTTGATAGCAATCAAAGAACTAGAAGTATAACAACCTTGAGGTAACATTTTGTAACTAGGAATTTAGAGGGAAAAATGGTATAATTTGATGTTAGGTTATATTTTGATGGCACTGCCAGTCTGTATGCTTTGGAAAGCAACATTATTGATAGTCACTAAAATGTTTGTATCTTTTGACTTAAAATTTCTATTCTAGGAAAATTATCTAAAAAAAATAATTTAGCAGGGGTGCCTGGGTGTCTCAGTTGGTTAAGCGTGGGACTCTTGATTTCGGCTGAGGTCATGATCTTAAGGTTGGTGAGTTGGAGCCCCATCGGACTCTGTGCTGACCGCATGGAGCCTGCTTGGGATTCTTTCTCTCCCTCTCTCTTTCTGTCCCGACCCCACTATCTCTTTGTCTCAAAATAAAGTTAAAAAAAAAAAAAAGAATTCAACAAATATGAAAAGTCAAATGCACACAGGTATGGTTTACAATATTAATTTTATAGTAAAACTTGGAAACTTTGTATTGTCCAATAGATGGTTAATTACATTGTCTAAAGCACCAGTAAGTAGTGGAATTCCAAGTTCCCATTAAATGTTAAAATTATGAAGATCATGAAGCAGCATAAATGTTTCTACGATGTTAGATGAAAATAATTTAAAACTGAATGCATATAATAAACAATGGATAAATACATACGATCTTATCAAATCCTCAGATCCTCTTTGAAGTAAATTTTAGCTCCATAGTTACAGAAGAAACAAAAATTTAAACACTTTCTTCATGTTCAAACTTTTAATAAGTAACGGACCTCAAGCATGTTAATTGCAGCACCCACCCATGTTACGATTAATCCAATTAATCATCTTTTTGTCCCCCAAAACTTCCTCTTACTACTACACCCTCCTTGATTTATTCAAGAATTGGCAGCACTATGCAAAATAGGAACTAGCTTCTTAAAGTTTATGGGATCACAGATTTTCCTCCTTCACGTTTCAGACAATTTTTTAAATGCTATATATATACAATTTTTTAAAAACTATATTCCGTTTTAAATGCAAAAACGGAAAATCCACTTAAAGATAAAGGATCACAGTCTTCTACCTGCCCAGCTACCCGGAAACAAACTCTGTACTAGTGCCGTTTACTACAGGCTGGGGAGGGGCCGGCGTCAAGGAGGTGGGGCTGGCGTCGCAAAAAGAAAAAAAAAAAGCCATGCAAAAATCCGCGGCGCTGCTTTACGGCTTCTCGCTCCGCCTCTCCAGGTGCCGGCGGCTGAAGCCGGGAAACATGGTGGCTGCCTGTGTTGTCCGCAAGGGTTTGACTGCCCTGGCAGGGTTGTTGCTCTTGTCCTTCGGCACCTTGGCCGCTAGTCAGATCGAGGTAGGAATCAGGCCCTCCGAGCGGCAGGGCCCTGGGAGGACAGCTGTGTTGCGGTTGTGAGCGCACCAGCAGACACGCGACTCACAGCACCAGAGGGGAGCGTCAGCCTCTCACTTGGCTGGGTTGTGGCGGGGGTATCACAGGGCACAGGATAGGACAGTGTCGTTCTCTAACGCCCATTTAAAATTTGAATTTAAAGAATCAAACCTTAGGAGACGAAGGAGGACCTGATCATTGCTCTGACGAATGTGCGGTCCCTAACAGTTGAATTGCGAGCACAGGAGTGAAGCACCCACTTTCCTACTATTAAACTACAACGCTCCCCTTTGACAGGAGTCAGATGGGTTCGGTGTTTTATTTTTGGCTCACAGAATTCTGGCCTTTTATAAAGCTTTTGCTCTCCCCAGTACTCTGACAATACTTGAGGCCAGTTCTACAGTCTAAATCCGTAGTATTGTTTTCAGGTTTGCATATCCTGTTGGCTAAGGGGCCGAGATAGCTAGCAGACATTTGAAAATCTGTACAATTTCATCTTCTGCCTAGCCCACCTCCTATGGGATTGCTGCTAAGTCAGACACCTGTTTGATTTTTAAAAAATAAACTCTTTTTTTTTATCTCACATTTTGATTAACACTAAATTCTATGTTCTTAATTTTAAAAATTGCTTTCATCTTTCCAGTTCCATTGGCTTAATGGAGGCCCTGGTCGTTTCTTGCCTAGACTATTGCAAGAACTATCTTGTTTCCCCCAGGCTTCCAAAGTGCCTCACTTAGATGTTACATTAGTCTTCATAAAATGCAAACCTAATAGGGTTATTCTTCTGACTTAATCCTTCCAGTGTTTTCCCATTATATACAGAGGAATGTCTAAACATCATGATCTGGTCTCTGCCAACTTTTGTGGTCTTCTTATTGACGGCCATTCTTTTCACCATTTAAGTATCTTGAGTTTGGACCGGTGGATTATAAACTTCTTGAATACATACCCCCCAATTGAAAAGGACACAGAGAATGCACCCTTTGTCTATATCCATGAATTACTGCTAATCTATATGTTCAATATTTATAAGGCATTTTTAAATATGATACAAATATAAAACGTTCTGCTATTTTCCTCCTTTATTCTGATGGATTATTTTGTATACTTCATTTTGGATACCATTATTATTATTTTTTGTAGTTATATTGTTGCTGTGCTTTTTCACATCACAGTGTTTTATACTTGTTTCTTCTATTTACTAAGATGCAGTAGAAGCATAACTTCTGTAGAGCCTTTGCTTATCCCTTGTTTTTGCTACAATTACTATTGTAATTTGTACACTTAGCTAATATAGCACCTATCTGTTATAATCCATATATGCTTTGTAATATCTATTATTCCATCATCTTTCACTGTAGAGTGCAACAGCTCCCTAACTGGGCTGCCTCAAGTCTTTCTCCCTTTCAGTGTGTTTTCTAAGCTGCAGCCAGAGTAACTTTTAAAAATGCAAGTCGGATCATGTCACCCATAAACACCTTAATGTTTCTTTAAGGATAAAGAACAGAGTCTCCATTATGACCCACGAACAAGGCCCTGCATACTTTGGCCCTTGCTTACACCTCCAGTTCTCTCCCTCTCTCTCTCTCTCTCTTTCACAGACTTCTAGTTGTGCTAATCTTTTAGTTTCTCGAAGCCTTTAAGCTTCTTTCTGCCGTTAGGGTGTATGTTCCTTCTGTCTGGAATTATCTTCCCTCTTCTCTTCATTTTTTGGATCCTAACCTAAATGTCACCTCTCTAGGGAAAACTTCCCTGACGTCTTTCTACTTCCCACCCCCAGAATCAAGTTAGGTCAAGTCTCTCTAGAGGTCTATTGTACTCTTGCATGATACTGTGTATCCTATCTTGGTAGAATTTGTAGTTTGCCCTCATCTGCTTAATGTGTGTCTATCAGTTTGGATAGTAACCTCTTTGAAGGCGGGTATAATGATTATTTTTGCCCATCGTATTCTGAGCATTTAGGACAGTGGCTGGCACATGGCACCCAATAAATGTGATAGATGAATGAATGTTACATTGCAGTGTAATGTGTTTGCATGCTCCCAGAGTTTGCTGAACTCGGATTCGTCAGAGAAAGCAGCATGCTATTTATTGATTTTTATATCACTACACATTACATGTACTTGGTACATAATAAGTGCTCCACTCATATGTACAATGAATAACTTTGCAGAGCCTGTATTTTCTAAACAATCACAAAAGAGTTTTGCCATATCAAATTTTTGACTAAAGTCTTAATGATGTAAGACTTTTCAGCTAGAAGGGACATTTGAGATTATTGGGTCAACTTGTACTTTCTACATGAGGAAAGTCAAGTCTAAAGAGCTAAGTGACTTACCTCAGTCTCACAACCATGTGAGGGATAGGACCTGGGCTAAAGCCCAGATCTTCAAATTTTTAAACTAATGCTTTATCCACTGTAACAGATAGTTTCTTTAGAGTCTAGGCAGTTGTTGAGAAAGGTTTATATATATGTGTGTATGACACATTTGAATGAATTTTTTATTTTATTCTCCCTGTAATTTTCTTGCCAGCTGAAAATTAAAATAGCTAACGTTAGTTATGCAATTACTATGTTCTAGTCACCATTCCTGCCTTCCATGTATCAGGTAATATTACTGTGTTATAGATGGAGAAATGGAGGCACAGAGAAGCTTCCTAAGCTTTTACAGGTAGTAAATAATAGGGCCCAGATTTGAATCCAGGCACTATGACTCTTTTAGTAATTAACTGTTTGGTGGTAGACCTGGGGTCATGAAGGTATATAGTCATTATTATTTTAATATATAATAAATACCGTGTTCCTTAAGTATCTGGATATTATTGGATATTGAGATTTTTAATGTTCCACAATGGTAAATATAGTTCAGACTTTAACAGATTAGTGAAATGGTACATGGCAGCCTGCTAGAGAATGTACTCAATCAGATGTAGTGATGTGTTCAAATAAAGTAATTGGAAGCATCCAGGACAGAATAGGAAGAAATAATTAATGAAACTTAAACAAGAAGGGTATTAATTGTCCTGTGTATAATCAAGGCATGAAAATAAATCTTTCACAGTTTGAAGACTGAATTGAAAACTAGAAGCATATGAGGAAGAGCTGGTTGTGTTTGAGTTAAAGTGTTTGAAAACAAGCAACTGCCCTCACAATGCCCCCCAACAAAAAAATGAAACTTTTGGGGACGCCTGGGTGGCTCAGTCAGTTGGGCGTCCAACTTCAGCTCAGGTCATGATCTTGCAGTTCATGAGTTCGATCCCCGCATCAGGCTCTGTGCTGACAGCTCAGAGCCTGGAGCCTGCTTCCGAGTCTGTCTCTTTCTCTCTGCTCCTCCCTGTCATGCTCTGTCTGTCTCTCTCAGAAATAAATAAACATTAAAAAAAATGAAACTTTTTGTCCTTCGTAAGGTCAAATACTAGAACCTTTATAAATTTGCATAATGATAATTTACTATCATTATAACTATAAAGACTTAATGAATCTTAACTGTTCTTTATTCTCAGAAATGTGGCTTTTCTAATATATTGGCTATTATTTGACTTGTAGGATCAAACAGAACAGTTCTTTAGAAGTGGCCACACAAACAACTGGGCTGTTTTGGTAAGTATGTTCTATAAAGGTATAGGTTGCTAGTCACATTAGATATGTGTGTGAGAAATTTTGTGTGAATCAAATTTTTGAAAAAGAGTTTTTATTTTCTCATATCTTGTAACAGAAATTCCTTATTTTGATTTGACCATGTCAACTATGCCTTCAATATATTGTCATGTGGTGATATATAAATAAATATAAGAATAAGTTAAATACTATTGTTAAAGGAAATATAAATATAGAATTATTTTAATAATGGAAACTAGTAATTGTACTTTTCTTTCTCTTTCTCTTTCTTCTTTCTTTCTTTTTCCTTTTTCTTTCTTTTTCTTTTTCTTTCTTCATTCCGTCCTTCCTTTCTCTCTTTCTTTTTCTTTCATTTCCAAAGGCTGTTTTATTTTCTATTTTAGTAATAGAATATTAGAATAAGAGAATATTATTAGAATAGCAAATAAATATTTTCTATTTTCAGGTACCATAATCTCTAGTTCATGAGCATTTAGATTCTAAAGTTTTATTATTTTAAGCAAGGCTATGTTGGATAGCCTTTTGGTGACCAGTTAAGAGAGAGGAAACTTATCAGGAGGCAGGCCATGCATGATCCACCAATTTAAGAGGATAACTTGCTCTACAGGAAACCAAGGGCTCTTCGATGACTAGTCTCTCCATGGGAATTCTTAAAAAAGAGAATAACTGCCTATGTGTAGACAACTAATTGCCAAAGGGCTCATCCTTTAGAATATGAGCCTATTAGCATATATTGCACACACATTGAGGCTTTTCTTGTCTGGGAAACCTGTCACTGAGCCCAAATGCAGTAACTTGGGTCTCAGATAAGAAACAGAGAATGACAAAGAATTATTATTGAGTGTTTCACAACAATTGCAGTTTCACATTGTGTACAATATTTTACACATTCACTCAGACTTAATAAAGTGAGACTTCAATGAATTATGCTTTCCTTTTTTTTTTTTTTTTAATGTTTATTTATTGAGGGGAGAGGTGCAGAGAGAGTGAGAGAAAGAGGAGAGAGAATCCCAAGCAGGCTCCGCACTGTCAGTGCAGAGCCCAATGCAGAGCTTGAACTCACGAACTGAGAGATCATGACCTGAGGTGAAATCAAGATTCAGACCCTTAACCAAGACTGAGACACCCAAGTGCCCCAAATTGTGCTTTCTTAAATGGAAAATTGTGAAATTTGACCAGAGCCAATTTGGAAGTACTACGCGTGCATTTTTTCAGTGGTACATTATTCATATTTTTAAAAAATATATGTTTTTCTCTACCAGTTGGAATTAATTTGTTTTTAGTCTTGACTAAATGATTATAGGTAAATGGAATGCCCCTTTGGCCTTATTCTATGATTCGGAAACTTTCACCACCAGAGGGAGATATAAGGAAAATTGGATTCCATTTTAGTTTCAAGATCTGCTTTGAGTAAATCATTTTGGCTTCTGTTTAATAAAAAATAGTATAATGATAATCCTCACTATGATTTAAAGAAAGTACAGTGAGGAACGGTGTAAACTGAAAAATCATTGTACCCCTCTTACTCCTATTTTTATTCTCCATGATCACTATTATCATTTTCTTGTGTATTCTTTCAGAAATTTCCAATGCATATTATTACATTTATGTCTACTTCTCTGTCCTTTTCAAGACACTAATGGATCATATCACTTGCTCTTTTACAACTGGCCTTTTTTTTTTGGTATCTCATTTTGAGAATATGAATATTTTATGTTAAGTTGGTATTTCCTGTTTCCTTTTCTTTTGCCACCTAAATTTCATGTCTAATAAATTGCCAGTGAAAATTTGGACAGTTTCTTAGGTTTATGCTCATTAAATACTATAATAGCTGAGAAAAACCTTTTGGGTATGGTAAAATGCACTGAGTACACTGGTTTTTATTATGACTAATGCAGATATAAATTATTTAAACTATTTCTGCTCACGTTAGGGAATCTGCACTTGATCTTGCTACTAATGGGTAGTGATTTTGTTTCTAGCTTTTTGATTTCAATATTTGCAGGTATAGGCAATGTCATAGTAAAAATTCTTAAATACATATTTTTGTGTACTTACATAAGCTAAATCAAAAGATAAATATTTGGGGCGCCTGCTGGCTCAGTTGGTTGAACGTCTGACTTCACCTCAGGTCATGCATCTCATGATTCATGAGTTTGAGCCCCACATAGGACTCTTTGCTGATCACAGAGCCTGGTTGGCATCCTCTGTCCCCATCTCTCACTGCTCCTTCCCTGCTCACCGTCTCTCAAAAATAAGCATTTTTTTAAAAAAGATAAATATTCAAACTTGATATATGTTGAAAATTACCCTCTTATAAGAGTATATTAGTTTGCATTCTCAGCAGTAGGACATGAGTTATTCATTTTCCCACACAATTGCCAATGACATGAATTGTCATGGATTTTTAACAATTCAATTTGTGTTTTTTAAGTTATGATAAAAGTTGAGCATCTCTAAGAGTTTTATTGTCCATTTTGAATACCTTTACTATGAAATGTTTTGCTCTTATCTTTTTCCCATTTTTCAAAATTGGGATATTTTTTTTTCTTATTGAGCTATAATTATTTCAAGTTTTTCATTTCAGTTAGGACTTTATGGTATTTTTTGACACATGGAATTTTACATTTTAATGTCAAAAATTTTATTCGTTTCCTTATTGGATTACAGCTTGGAAATTTGTTTTAATAAAAAATCTCGAGGTTCCTTTCTGTTTGCAGGGGAAGGAACATTTATCCTAGTCTCAAAGCTGTCATTATACCTACTAATGCCAGAGGTATGGGGTAGGAAGTAGGGAGGGAGCTTGCGGGGTTGGTATGCTTCCTTTGGAAGGGATTTTCAGAAGGACTGCTTTTTGAGGCATGATGTTAGATTTTCCTAGTACTGTTGATATCATTTTTAGGAATCAGGTTTTTTTTTAAATGTAAAACTTGTTTGGATTGTTTCTAGTCTTCTGTTCAGTTGAACAGCTTCTTTATAATGCATTCTCTGATATGCATATAAAATTGTTTTGTAGGTTATCTATCTAACATTTTTCATAACTAAAATTAGGGAGCAAGCGAGAGTGAAAAGAATAATATATAACCCAAGATAGTTAATTTTCTTTTCTATTCTGTAAAGAGATTATGGACATTGCCTTTGATTCTAAAGAATTTAACCTTTTAGACATAGGAACATTACCAAAGTTGGTTCAGTATTTGATTAAATTCCCAAAGATTTGTTTTCTCTTAAACTGAACGATCTTTTTATTTAATAGCAGTTATGAAAGACTTCTCTTTAGAGAGATTGGTTTTATTGACAATTTTTTATATACTTTGCTGTTTATAAGCCTAAATTATGATGTACTCTTTTTTTTTAGACATTACTAAATCCTACTTAAAGAGAAATAATTCTGTAACCCAGTGGCTTATTTTGATTCATGATAATATATTTCTTTTACTTCTTTAGGTCTGTACATCCCGGTTCTGGTTTAATTATCGACATGTTGCAAATACTCTTTCTGTTTATAGAAGTGTCAAGAGGCTAGGTATTCCTGACAGGTAAGAATTCTTAATAAAGCTTTGAACCTCAGTGAAAATTACCCTTAGACAATTGTTATTATTTTTGCATTTTTGTATTGCTTTGTAAAAGGTAAACCTGATTTGGAGTATTTTTTATTGTTGTTAAAGCATACCATCATTTATAAAGTAGCTGTTACTTACGATCATAATGGCAAATTATGTAAAACAACAATCAATACTAAGGTAAAAAGATTTGATGAAGTATAATTGTTTAGTGTCATTTATTGTTAAATGCTTTGGTCTGGGTTTTTAATTGTAGGCAACAGAAAACAATTTTGACTAATTAAAGTAGAAAAGTAATTTACTGAGGGCATATTGATTAGTTCACCAAGTTGCTGAGAAGGCTGTATGTAGTCAAGAACATGTTAGACTAGGGAGCAGAAAAGACATCTAAAAATCATGGCATAAACCCATCCAATAATGGGACACCTGGGTGGCTCAGTCAATTAAGCATCTGACTCTTGGTTTTGGCTCAGGTCTTGATCTCATGGGTTTGTGAGTTTGAGCCCTGCCTTGGGCTCCATGCTGACATTATGGAGCCTGTTTGGAATTCTGTCTCCCTCCCAAGTGGGGACTTGCGTAGTCTCTATCTGTCTTAAAATAAATAAATAAACTTTAAAAAACAAATTTAAAAAAAATCCAGTGACAATAATGCTGCCACAAATTGCCGGCTAGACTCAGCTGCTGCACAGTTGCTACCATTACCTTTGGAGACTTAATGTTGTTGCTGCTGTCTGCTGCTAAAATCCAACCTTTGCTGTCCCAGCTTGTTACTCTCTCTAGCTTTTAACTTAGAGTTCTTGGTGGGAATGTCATATTGGCAGAGCATAGATTAAGTGCCTATAGTTCATGCTGATGAGGTGAGAGGAAGAATGACTGTATGGCATTGTTAGCTTCTATAAATGGAGATGGGCTCTGTCTTCTATAAAGACTCATAAAGTGAGGTACAGTATTTCCTAATTTCAGGAGGTAGTTCCGGTACTAGGCAAAACCCCTGTGCCTCCGACCCCAGATATATGTTCTTGTCTACATTTCGTTTTTCAGATATGGTAGAGCTGTTTCTGCTGCTACCAGTATCTTCTACTAGTTACAGAAGAAACTGCAATCAATTCACTTGTTTAGGTTTGATCTATTTAGTCCTATGTACCTCTCTACCTTTGAGGCAGTATGGAAAGAGTTCTGCACCCAGGCAGATCTGAGTTTGAAATCTGGGGTTAGTGGTGATTTTCATTAAGTCATTTCATCATGCTAAGCCTGTTTCTTCAGCTATTACATGGTGATAATAGTACTGTCTTTGCAAGATTCAAATATTTTTGGGGCGCCTGGGTGGCTCAGTTGGTTAAGCGTCTGACTTCGGCCCAGGTCATGATCTCACGGTTCGTGGGTTCCAGCCCTTTGTCGGGCTCTGTGCTGACAGCGAGCTCAGAGCCTGGAGCCTGTTTCAGATTTTGTATCTCCCTCTCTCTCTGATGCTCCCCTGCTCACACTGTCTCTCTCTCTCAGAAATAAATAAAACATTAAAAAAATTGAAAAAGAAGATTCAGGTATTTTCAATAAAAAGCAAATAGAGATACATGCAAAGTGCTGCAGGAGCAAAAAGGAAGCAGTGAGTGACTCAGGAAACAAAGATACAGTACATTCTCTGTAAATAAATCATGTTAGCCTAAGAAGCTGACAAGAACTATAACTTAATTCCTGTATTTCATCTGGAAATTAAGGCAAGTCAATAACATTACCATTTTAAAAAGTAAATTAAGTCTGAGAAAGAATGGTTTGCTATATCAAGTTCATAGATATTATTCTTGTAAGTAGCCAATTATTGTAATTTGTTAATTGGTTCTCCTCTAATAGAGCTATGTGGTCAGTCGTTTGGCTTTTAACTGCTGTTGCTTCTATACCCTGTGTGCTCCTCCAGGGGGTTACTATGCATAGTTTGGATATAGTTTTCACTTTGGTAGATGAATCTCTGTCTGGTCTATAGGTTATTACAATGTTTAAATGGTTTAAGTAAAATTTAGAGGGACTTTTTAAAAATAAACTATAACTGTAAGATGTGTTTTATATGCTATAATTGGTAGGTTTGTCCCTAGGTTTCTGAAGGATATTCTTTAAAAGTTTGTTCCTATTTCATAGGGTGCCTTTGTGCCTCAGTTGGTTTAGGTTCTGACTTCAGCTCAGGTCATGATCTCGCAGTTCTTGAGTTTGAGCCCTACATTGGCTCGGTGCTGACAGCTCAGAGCCTGGAGCCTGCTTTAGATCCTATATCTCCCTCTCTCTGCCCCTCCCCTGCTTGTGCTCTGTCTCTCAAAAATGAATAAATGTTAAAGAAATTTTTAAAAAATTTAAAAGCTCGTTCCTGTTTCACATGATTGCCTGTCTACCTCTGTTTATGACGTCTTTTTGGGACAATGAATTGAGGATTTAAACATTTGTTTAAATTTGTTATTTTATAAACAGAAATTAATATATAAGATTCGATTTGGCTTTTAGCTTATTTATGGTGAATATTCTTATTGTGAATATTCCTGTGATTAGTGACTTATCTTACTTTACCTCTACCCGGAGTTAAGTATGAAGATATTTCTGAGGTGCCTGGGTGGCTCATTTAGTAAGTGTCTGACTCTTGATTTTGGCTCAGGTCATGATCTTACAGGTGGTGGGATTGAGCCCCGTGTTGGACTTCGTGCTGTCAGTGGAGCCTGCTTGGGATTCTCTCTTCCTCTGTCTCACCCCTTCCTTGCTTTCTCTTTCTCCAAATAAATAAATAGACTTTAAAAATGATATTTCTAAGTACATTCTTAGAAAGTAACAAATTATTATAGCAGTTTGGAAACTTAAAATCATTAAGAACAGTTTTTAGTTTTAAAGCTTGAATTTCAAAATACAGTTTGTATTTATTTTTATACAGTATGGAACAGTTTTAAGTTAAGAAAATGTTATAACTTCTGTTCATATTCCAGGTGTGCATGCTGAGAAAAATGAGTGGTCATTACACTTAATAAACATTATGACTAGAGCTCTGTTTTGTTTTTGTTTTTTAATTTGTTTGTTTTTCAAAGGAGAATTTTACCTTTGCCTTGAAATGCAAGCTATTTGTATTTAGTTTTCCCATGTACTTCAGTAAGACATTAGTTCATGTCACAAGTCATTTGGGTAAATACATGACTCAGGTGATTGTCTTTTATTTTGGAAGTTCACACCGATTCCATAGGTCCTGTTTAAAATATAACATTAGTGATGTCACTACTCTTGTTCTGATTTCTTTCTGATCTCCTGTCTGTATCTCACATATTCCAGCCATACTGAGCCATTCTCTGTGCCTTGAATGGCTGTCAGTACTTCTGGCTCACTACTACCAAAACCTGGCTGTGATTCTCAGTCTCTTGTGGTTAAAAATATAGGTTTCTTGGCTCCATCTCTGGTGATTCTACTTCCCGAAATCTTAAGTGAGGCCTAGACATCAGCTATAGATATGGTTCAGATGTACAGTCAAGTTTAGGAAGCACTGCTTTAATTCACATTCGTACTTATTTTAAAAAGCATTTCCTGACCCCCTTCTTTGCTTCTGTGGTATCCTCTGGATACTTTTATCAAAACATGATTATATCAGTTATAGTATATCTCCCTCGTTAGCTTATAACTCCTCGAAAGGAATACAAATTATGTTTTATTTCATTTTATACTTCTAGCATCGCACAGTATCTAACACATAGTAGGTTCTCACTAGATATTGGATAAATAAACAAGTGCCTTGGAAATATTTTATTGGTTAGACAAACACAAGTTTGTACTTTAAGAATAGGAACACTTCTGTTTCCTAAATTGTAGTTACTTTAGTTTTTAGCAAGTTTTATCTGTTATAAAAGAAATTTTAATAAATACGTTGTCAGAATTTTGTAATAATGTTTCTAAATGTTGACTGGGGGAAGGGATTTTAGTGGTTATGGGGGAGAATAAAAAGACATGTTATTATCATTTTCACACCTGTCTGTCATGGTAAAGAGGTGTTTTGTATTTTATGTCCATGCTTTCTGTAACTTTACCTACCCTCAGAAAATTTGTTTTTATTTGCCTGGTTTTAACTTCCTTAAATATGTGACTTTTTCAGAAAATTTTCTGCCCTCAAATAATTGTTTTGGACTAACTCTCTGTTTTGCTACCTCCAGTATGCTTAATATGCTAAAGAAGAGGGAGAAAAAAGGCATTATGCAGAGGTTACGTCCTAATTCAGCATGTGAAACAAAAATTGAACCAAAATTATTCTTGGAAGTTTCTGAACTAGCACATAAAATACAATATAATATCCCATCAAGTCTAACAGCCAGTTTTCTCTCTAGTGCTAGTGCAGATTACTATTTTCTTTTTCTTTGGTGGAGCACTTAATGAAGTGGTTTACTTAGGATTAGGGGATATATTTTGTGAAAGTATACTTCTCCTTAATAGTAGAATAATGCGGTGCCTGGGTGGCTCAGTCAGTTAAGGGTCCAACTTCAGCTTGGGTTATGATCTCATGGTTTGTGAGTTCAAGCCCTACGTTGGACTCTGTGCTAATAACAGCTCAGAGCCTGGAGCCTGCTTCAGATTCTGCGTCCCCCTCTCTCTCTGACCCTTCTCTGCTTGTACTCTGTCTCTCTCTCTCTCAAAAATAAATAAACATTTAAAAAAGTCATAGAATTTTGATGCTCATGCTATGAGAAGCATATGGAGATTGAGACTGACTGAGAGGATGTAGAGTCATATTTCCCATCTCATGTTTACTTTGAGGACTAAATGCATTGAGTATTAGGGTGGGTGAGATCTGCTCCCCCTCCCCCTTTTTGCCTGAGTGCATGAGATTAACTTTATGGAGTTACGTGTGTAAATAATTTTTCTTAAAATATGATTTAGCTCACCATATGTTTGCACGTATAGGAGGATTAGGAGGAACTTGACGGAGGACCAAGGGGGAGAAGAAGGGCGGAAATGGTGGAGGAAAGGGAGAGAGGCAAACCATGAGAGACTCTTGAATGCTGACAAAAACTGAGGACTGATGGATGTGGGGGGGAGGGGGGGATGGGCATGAAGGAGGGCACTTTGGGGATGAGCACTGAGTGTTATGTAGAAACTAATTTGACAATAAACTATTTGTAAAAAAAAAAAAAAAAAGAAAAAAAGAAAAACACCATTTGCTACGAGAAAAAGCATTAAAAAAAAAAAATATGATTTAGCTCTACTACAAGTTGGGTGGATATGAGTTTTTGAAATGATCCCTGTCTGATAAACTATGTGTATAGATAAATCCAGCACCTTTCCTGACTCCATTTTTTTCCCCTTACTCTGTATTTTCATCATTATGTGAGATTCCTAATTTAATTAGGTATAATTACCTATTATTAATTATTATTATAATTAATGATTCCTAATTTAAACATTTTTCTTCATCTTCTCTTATTCATAAACTCTTAGTTTATGCAAAATAAAATTCAAGTCCCCTATGCTCATACTCAAGGCTTTTGCAATCTGGTTCCAGATCTGACATTCTCATAATTTAATTTCAATCCCTTATGCTCCAGCCACTTCCTTCATGTAAGTCCCTGTATTAGCTTCTGTCATTCCCTTACACTGGTCATTCCACCTATGGTTCTTTTCTTCCTCTTTCTAATTTTCTTATGTCCAAATTCAATTTATACACTTTCTAGAGATTTCTTGGTCCTTTTTGCATAAATAATATCTTATTTATACTTTCATCATGCCACTTTTTTATATGTTTTGATCTTATTTCTTTTCTAAATTTTTTTTAATGTTTTACTTATTTCTGAGAGAGAGAGAGAGCAAGGTCAGAGAGAGAGGGAGACACAGAATCCAAAGCAGGCTCCAGGGTCTGAGCTAGCTGTCAGCACAGAGCCTGACGTGGGGCTTGAACCCACAAACCGTGAGATCATGACCTGAGCCGAAGTCAGACACTTAACCAACTGAGCCACCCAGGTGCCCCCCCCCCCACTTTTTTAAAAAAATTTTTAAATGTTTTATTTATTTCTGAGAGAGAGAGAAGAGATATTGAGAGAGAGAGATTGAGAGAGAGAGAGAGAGAGAGAGAGAGTTGATCTTACTTCTTAAGTCCTGGTTCTCATACTGTTTATATTCTTTAGAGTACATTCTTTAGTGTACAGAACTGAACTGAATGAATGAATAATATGCTAAACACTACTAGCTAAATGGAACCTGGTTGGTCTAGGCTAAAAGGGAAATATTTATGAAACTGCTTATTTATATTCCCTTTATTTTTTAATTTTATTTTTTTAAATAATCTCTACACCCAGTGTAGGGCTCAAACTCACAAGCCCAAGATCAAGAATTTCATGCTCTACCGACTAAGCCAGCCAGGCGCCGCTTACATTCCCTTTAAGAGTTGTTTCCTACACTGCATTGAGCTAAAAGTACTCTGTAGTGAATTTTATAAACTATTCCCTACTCTTCCTTTAGGGATCCATTGGTGGGGTGATCTCACCAGACAACTTTAAATTCATTTCTTTCTATCAGATAGAAGTCTATAAGGGTCTTGCATAAGACAAATTAACTTCAACTTTACTTATTCCCAACCTTACCACTATTTAAATTCCCTTGGGCTGTGCTGTTTTGGGAATGCCTTGTCCCTTTTTACTCCTTTTTAAAATAAAATATATTAGAATTTGAAATGTAAATTTTGGTAGGGTGTTGACTGGGTGACTCAATTGGTTAAAAGTCTGACTTCAGTTCAGGTCATGATCTCACAGCTCGTGGGTTCAAGCCCTGCATTGGGCTCTGTGCTGGCAGCTCAGAGCCTGGAGCCTGCTTCAGATTCTGTGTTTCCCTCTCTCACTGCCCCTCTCCTGCTTGTACTTTGTCTCTCTCTCTCAAAAATAAATATTAAAAAAAAAAAAAAAGAAATGTGAATTTTGGTAATGTATCTATAACCTAAGATAGGAAAAAATCATGAATTGCTTATTATTGTGGGTTTTAAAATCATTAGCAATATGATTTTTGACTCTTGCTTTTTAAACTCCTGTGGATTCGATATTGTACATCAGAGGGCAATTTAAAGATGGATCATTAATAAGATATTTCAGAGATTTTCTTGTACAATTGCTCTTTAAAATAATATGGAGAAGGGCATGGTTATTATGGCTCTTTGAAAATGCTTGAGGCTTTCTCTCCAGTAAGGTCAGACAAAGTGGACCCCTATTTCTGGCCTCCTCCATACTCACTGCAACACATACTCATGGTACACAATAATTCAGATACTACATTAGGGATTTTATAATGACTTATTTCATTATTCCTTGAGGCCTTTATGTGAGATTGGTTTGGTTTCTGCTCACATTACATATTAAAAATAGTTACTCAGTAAAAAAATTAGGAAAGGAAAATTATTATAAGTAAATGCAAACATAATAAAAGCAATGGATTAATCACTTATAAAACAAGTAAACAAGTTAAGGCACAAAAGCAGTGAAATCAATTATATCTATAAAAATCAGTCAAGGGATTCACAAAATGAAAGGATATAAAGTATGAGCTCACATATATGAGATAGGGGAGTGAGAGTAAAAATTTAGTGCTTTTAAGAAAGGGTTCAAACATAAGTGACTATCAACTTAATATAGACCTCCATATACATAGGATGTTATATAAAAACCAATGGCAACCACAAATCAAAAACACGGAATAGATATACAAAAAATAAAGAGAAAAGAATTCAAGCATGTCACTAAAGAAAGCCATCGAACCACAAGGGAAGAGAGTAAGAAAAGAAAGGAAGAGAGAAGAACTACAAAAACAACCATAAAACAAATAACAAAATAGCAATGTCAGTAATTACTTTTAATATATATGGATTAAAAGGTCAACCAAGAAATCAAAGAAGAATAAAAAAATATGGAGACAAATGAAAATGAAAACACAGTGGTCCAAAATCTTTGGGATGCAGCAAAAGCTGTTCCAAGAGGGAAGTTTATAGTAATGTAGGCCTACATCAACAGGCAAGAAAAATCTCAAACAACCTAACATTGCACCTTAAGAATCTAGAAAAAGAAGAAACAGAGCCTCAAACCAGTAGAAGGAAGAAATAAAGATGAGAGCAGAAATAAATGAAATAGAGACTAAAAACAAAACAAAATAGAACAGACCAGTGAAACCAGGAGCTGAAAAGATCAACAAAATTGATAAGCCAGACTCATAATAATAATAATGATAATAAAACTCAAATAAAATCAGAAATGAAAGAGAAGAAATAACAAGCAACACCACGGCAGTGCCTGGCTGGCTCAGTTGGTAGAGCATGTGACTCTTAACCTGAAGATTATGAGTTGAAGCCCTATATTGAGTGTAGAGATTACTTAACACACACACACACACACACACACACACACACAGAAACAAAATCAACCAACACCACAGAAATGAAAACTATTATGAGAGAATATGAAAAATTATATACCAACTAATTGGACAACCTGGAAGAAATGGATAAATTCTTAGACGTATGTAACTTTACAAAACTGAATCAGTAAGAAATAGAAATATTGAAGAAACAGATTACTAGCAATCAAATCAAATTAGTAATTAAAAATTTCCCAACAAACAAAAGTCCAAGACCAGATGGCTTCACAGGTGAATTCTATCAAATATTTATAGAAGAGGTAAGGGGTGTTTGGCTGGCTCAGTTGGAGTGTGCAACTCTTGATCTCAGGGTTGTGGGTTCAAGCCTCATGTTGGTTGCAGAGATTACTTTAAAAATCTTTTAAAAAGATATAGACAAGTTAATACCTATGCTTCTCAAATTGTTCCAAAAAATAGAAGGAAAAGGAAATCTTCCAAATCCAATCTGTGAGGCCAGCATTACCACAATACCAAAACCAGAGAAAGACATTACAACAAAAGAAAACTCTATTCTACTATCTCTGATAGTAGATAGATGTAGAAATCCTCAACAAAATATTAGCAAACTGAATCTAACAATGCATAAAAAATATCATCCATCATGATTAGATGGGGTTTATTCAAGTAATGCAAGGGTAGTTCAATATTTGCAAATCAGTGTGATACATCACATTAACAAGAAAAGAATGAAAACCATATGATCTCAGTAGATGTAAAAAAACATTTGACAAAGTATAATATCCATTCATGATAAAAATCCTCAATAGAGTAGGTTTAGATGGAACATGCCTGAACATAATAAACACCATATATGGAAAACCAATGGCTAACATCATACTCAGTGGTGAAAAACAGAGCTTTTCCTCTAAGATTAGGAACAAGACAAGAATGTCCACCCTCACCACTTTTATTCAATATAGTACTAGTCACAGCAATCAGACAAGAAAAAAAAAATAAGAGGCATCCAAATTGTTAAGAAGAATTAAAACTTTCACTATTTGCAGGTGATATGATACTATATACAAAATTAGCACTGATAAATGAATTTAATAAAATTTCAGGATATAATATCAATATACAAAAATCTTGTAGTTCTATACACTAATAAGGAAGTAGCAGAAAGAGAAATTAAGAAAAGAAAGGAAAGAAAATTAAGAAAATAAAAACAATTCCATTTATAATTGCACCAAGCAAAAAGAACAAAATACTTAGGCACAAACTTAACCAAAGATGTGAAAGACTTGTACTCTTTGTACAAATGTTGATGAAAGACATTGAAGGTGATACAAACAAAGGGGAAGATATGCCATGCTCATGGAATGGAAGAACTAATATTGTTAAAATGTCCAAAGCAATCCATCGATAATGCAATCTCTATCAAAATGCCAACAGCATTTTTCAAAGAAATAAATAATCCTAAAATTTATATGAAACAACAAAAGATTCTGATTAACCAAAGCAATCTTGAAAAAGAAGAACAAAACCAAAAGTACCACAATTCCTGGTTTCAAGACATGCTACAAAGCTGTAGTAATCAAAACAGTTTTGTACTGGCACAAAAATAGGCATAGATTATTGGGATAGAATAGAGAGCTCAAAAATAAACCCACAGTTATATGGCCAGTTAACTTACAACAAAAGAGGCAAGGGTATGCAGTGGGAAAAAGACTGTCTCTTCCACAAATGATGCTGGGAAAACTGGACAGCTATATGCAAAACAGTAAAATTGACTACTTTCTTTTTTTTTTTTTTATATTTTTATTTATTTCTAGGAGAGAGAAAGACACAGCGTGAGCAGGGGAGGGTCAGAGAGAGAGGGAGATACAGACTCTGAAACAGGCTCCAGGCTCCGAGCTGGCAGTCAGCACAGAGCCCGACACGGGGCTCGAACCCACGAACCGTGAGATCATGACCTAAGAGAAAGTCGGACGCTTAACCGACTAAGCCACCCAGGCGCCCCTAAAATTGACTACTTTCTTAAACCATACACAAAAGTAAACTCAAATCAGTTAGAGACCCAGATGTGAAACCGGAAACCATAAAATTTCTAGAAGGAAACATAGGCAGTAGTCTTTTTGACATCAAATATATGCTTTCTTTGTCAAGGGAAACAAAAGCAAAATTAAACTATTGGGACTACATCAAAGTAAAAAGCTTTTGCACAGCGAAGGAAACCATCAACAAAACAAAAGGCAACCTACTAAGTGGAAAAGATATTTGCAAATGATGTGCATGGTGAGGGGTTAATATCCAAAATATATAAAGAATATATAACAACACCAAAAAGAAGCAAATAATCCAAATGTAAAAGTGGGCAGAGGACATGAATGGACTTTTTTCCAAAACAGACATACAGAAGGCCAAGAGACATGTAAAAAGACCCTCAACTTCTCTAATCATCAAAGAAATGGAAATCAAAACAACAATGAGATATCACTTCACAGCTGTAAAAGTGGCTAAAATTTAAAAAAAAAATGAGAAGAAGTGTTGGCAGGGATGTGGTGAAAAGCTTCACTCATTGGTGGGAATGCAAGCTGGTGCAGCCACTGAGGAACACAGTATGGAAGTTCCTTAAAAAATTAAAAGTAGAATTGCCGAATGATCCAGTAATTCCACTACTGGGTTTTTAACCAAAGAAAACAAAAATACTAATTTGAAAAGATATATGCACTTTTATGTTATTACAGCATTATTTATAGTAGTCAAGATATAACAGCAACCCACGTGTCCATCCATAGGTGAATGGATAAAGAAGTGGTATGTATACACACATGAGCCATCACATGCACACACACATACACACTGAGTCATCAGGTGGGTGAGGCGATGGGTGAAATAGGTGAAGGAGATTCAAGAGCACACTTATCATGATGAGCACTGAGTAATGTATCAAATTGTTGAATCACTATATTGTATAACTGAAACTAATATGACCCTGTAGGTTAATTATACTTGAATCAGAAAGAAGAGAAAAAACAAACAAAAAACAAAAATAGTTACTCAGAATGATTTAAATGACTTGCTTCAGGTCCACTAATGTTACCATTAAATAATAGAACAAGAATTTGAATTCAGATCTTTTGACTTTATGGTTACAACATTTCCATTGTGTTACAACGGTCACCTCCCTAAAAAATTGCAGCAGTTAATATTTATGTGACGTTTACAATAAAGAATTCTCTTAATAACATCTAATTTCATTCTTATGCCAGTCCTATAGAGGTTGGTATTATTATGTACACTGATCATTTAATACCTTCTTAAATTAAAGGTATTAATTTATATATACATAAAATACATATATATACACTATATCTACATGTTGAATATAGTACTGAGGTATTCTGAAAATAGTTAATTCAATAAATATATGGAATATCTCTCCTATTTCCTCATTTACATATTTTTTCCATAGCTTTTATGTTGTCTTTGTCTTCATTATTTGATGTGTCATGTACTTCATGCTTCTGTACATCATCATGCTTTGTCTATAATACATGCTTCTGTACTTCAACAGCTTTGTAGCTGTTTGTTCCCTGTCTCTAGTCTCTTTCTCCCTCCAAATCATCCTACACACAGCTGTTAGGATTCTTTCTCAGACACTGCTTTCATGTTTTCACTCCCACGATCAAAAACCTGCAGTGACTCTCTGTTACTTTTCTGAAAAATCCAAAAATTTTAACCAGCCTTCAGTCGACTGCTTTGTTAATTCCAATTTACTGTGTTCATTTGTAGATTCATTACAACATCTACTGCATAATATTTAATCACTCTCATTTCTTTCTTTTTTTAATTCCACCTAAAACCTTTTAATATCCTCTGTGCCCTGTTTTCCTACTCATAAATCTTTCTTTCCTTTGTGTCACTGTGTTGAGCATCGTAGAGTACTCTATACAGGGAGTCACTTGAGTGCTTTAAAAAAATTGCAATTAATGTATATAATTTTCTAAATATATATTTAAAATTTATTCTATTAGTATTTTTATTTTATGATTTTTTTTGCCTAATTTTTTATGAACAAAAGGACTGGAACTATAATAAATGTGCTTTGTAAATAATTTGCAATATATTATTGTAATTTTTGTCAAAGTAATATTAACTCATGCCTTTGATTGTTCTGCTTCTTGTCTCCTGTCACTTCCCAACAGGTTTTTCTCATATACTCTATAAAAATATAAATATAAATAATAGTGCTTGCAGATACTTATATATTCTTAACAGCCTGTCATTTTATTCTCATGTTGGCAGCTGATCTGTCTGCCACTCCACATGATGTTCCTGGGAAAGTCATGATGTTCCTGGGAAAGTGAATTGATATCTTGAATAGGGAAACATTTAGAATAGTTAAGAAGTTGAAATGTGCCCTAAGGAGGAGAATAAAGGAGGGTAAAAGGGTAAAAGGAGCATTTTGGCCACTGCCATCATGTTCTTAATGTTTAAATAATAATTAGAAACCATTTGAAAGACTAAGAAGACTGCAAAGGGTTTTATGGAACAAAGGGGAGATTTCTTTATCAATTTGTAAATAGAGAGGAAAGTTTTGGGATGTCAAAGAAGAAAGAGATGTTTATTCTTAAACCAATACCACAATGTTTTTGTTACAGACACTAGCTTCTTATCTGGTAACTTGATTTCCTTGACTTTGTTCTTTTTTAGAATCTTGGCTATTCTTGGGTCTTGTTTCTTCCATATTAAGTTTAGAATCAGCTTGCCAAGTTCTTAAAACTCTGTTGGAATTTTGATTTGCATTGCAATGAATTTTAGATTCACTTAGAATGGGCTTCTTTATAGCATTAAATCTTAATTTTTGCATAAGGTGTATTGCATATAAATATGTGTTTAAGAGCTTTCAACTGAGTTTTTTTTTTTTTAACTGAGTTTTATAATTTTTAATTTTTCCATAAACATTTTTGGTAGAGTTTTAATTGTCTTATTTTTTTTGTTGTTGATATTGTAAATAGTGCCATTCAAAAAACTATATTTTCTTTTGTTGAACATGCAATTGGCTTTTGTATGTTGTTCCAGCAACTTGCTGAACTGGATTAATTTTAATAACTTGACTCTAAATGTTCTTCTTTTAGTACCCGTAAAATCTGCGAACAGTGACAGTGTTCTTTCTTTCAAATCTTTTTACCATAAACCTTTTTTTAAATCTTCAAGATCTTTCATATTTGAAAATTTGGGGATAAAAATTTTATTTAAAGACCAAAATAATTAATAGTCTAGAGAAAGCCTTTATTTTTCCATGAAAAAAGTGTGTTCTTGAGAGGTAATGTGATGTTTAAGGTCAACAGCTGTGTAGTAGCAGACATAATGCTTGAATTCTGGTATAATGATTATATTATACTATGTTGTCAAATTCATCAGTATAAATAAGTGAAATATTAAAGAAAAAGGATAAGTGAAAGCAATTAATTAAAAATAAAGATAAATGTTGATAGACCTATGAAGCTGATGTTTGCATAATTTACTTTGTTATTGTAAACAATAATCTAATAAATAACCTTAACAAAGTTACAGTAACCGATCTTCAGCATTTTTTCCTGTAATAAGTTTTCTCTAGAGCTGTTGATCTATTTCAATTTGAAGATAATACAGAAAATTATTTTTAGGATTACCTAGGTGTCTCAATTAGTTAAGCATCTGATTCTTGATTTCAGCTCAGGTCATGATTTTACGGTTTGTAGGATTGAGCCCACAGAGCACAGAGCTGCTTGGTATTCTCTGTCTCTTTCTGTGTCTGTCTCTCTCTCAAAATAAATAAAACCTCAAAAAGTTTATTTTCATTTTTGTACCTCCAATAAAGTGAACCTATTGGTGTTTAATATCTAGTAATTATGTCAGAATGTGCAATAACTTGATTTTCTGGGTATTTGTGATGGCCTTGTTACATAGTCTTGTTGAATCCTTGTTTTAAAAAATGACTTATAAACCAATTTAAAATTCAGGTGCTTCCAATGATTGTGTAAATGTAAGGAAATCACAACTTAGATGGAAGACAATTAGCACAGTATTTAAGACTACAAGCTGTTAGTAAAACTGTCTCTATTTGCAGATGATACAACATTATATATAAAAAATCCTAAAGACTCTACCAAAACATTGTTAGAGCTAATAAACAAATTCAGTAAAGGTACAGGATATAAAATCAGTGTACAAAAATCTGTTGCATTTCTGTACACTAATATCAGAGAAATTAAGAAAATCCCATTTATCATTGCATTCAAAAATAGTAAAGTACCTAGGGATTAATTTAATCACAGAGGTTAAAGACCTGTACATTGAAAACTAGAAGACATTATTGAAAGAAATTGAAGAACACAAATAAATGGCAAGATATTCCCTGCTAATGGATTGGAAGAATTTATATTGTTAATTCTACTACCCAAAGCAATCTACAGATTCAGTGCAATCCCTATCAAAATTCCAGTGGCATTTTTCACAGAAGAAAAAACAGACCTAAAATTTTCAAATAGACAAAGCAATTTTGAAAAAGAAGAAAAAGGTAAAGGCCTCATACTTCCTGATTTCAAACTATAGTACAAAGCTATAGTACTCAAAAACATTATGGTATTGGTATGAGAATAAACACAATCCAGTGGAACAAAATAGCCCAGAAAGAAATCTATACATACGTGGTCAATTAATTCACAACAAAGAAGTGAAGAATATACAACAGTGAAAGGATATTCTCCTCAATACATGATGTTAGGAACACTGGACAGCCACATGCAAAAGAATGAAACTGGACCACTAACTTACATTGTACACAATTGTCAACTCAATGAATTAAAGACTTGAATGTAAGACCTGAAGCTGTAAAACTTTTAGAAGAAAATGTAGGCAGTAAATTATTTGACATCAGTCTTGCCCATGATGTTTTAAATTTGACACCAAAAACAAAGGCAACAGAAGCAAAAATCAGCAAGTGGGACTATATCAAACTAAATACATCAAAGGAAACCATCAGCAGCATGAAAATGGGAGAAGATATCTGCAAATCATATATCTGATAAGGGGTTAATATCCAAGAAATGTAAAGAACTCATATATAACTCAATAACAAAAAAGAAACAGTCCAATTAAAAACTGGGCAGAGGATCTGAATAGATATTTTCCAGAGAAAACATACTGATGGGAAATAGGTATATTTCCAATAGGCTCTCAGTACTGCTAATCATCAGGCAAGTGCAAATTAAAACCACAATATCCCCTCCCATCTGTTAGAAAGACTGTTATCAAAAAGATGAGAAATAGCAAGTGGTAGTGAGGATATGGAGAAAAGAGAACTCTTATACACTGTTGGTAGGAATGTAAATTGGTACACCCACTATGTAAAGCAATAAGTAGCTTCCTCAAAAAGTTAAAAGTAGAACTAACATAGGATCCAGCAATTACATTTCTGGTTGTTTATCCAAAGGAAATGAAAACACTAACTTGAAAAGATATTTGCACTCCCCATGTTCATCATAATATTATTTACACTACTGAGACATGGAAACAACCTAAGTGTCAATGGATGGATGGATGTATAAAGAAGATGTAGTGTATATACACAATGAATATTAGCCATAAAAAGAAGGAAACACTTCCATTTTTGACAACATGGATGGACCTTTGAGGGCATTATGCTAAGTGAAATAAGTCAGAGGAAAACAAACACTATACAATCTCACTTATATGTGGAATCTAAAAAAAGTTGAACTCCCATATATAAGGAACAGAATGGTAGTTGTCAGAGGCAAGGGTGGGTGTGGGTGGGCAGTGGACAAAAGTCGTCTAGTTCTAAGACTAGTAGTCCTGGAGATATAATGCATAGCATGATGAGAAAAAAAGGAAAAAGTGGAAGCTCTAGAGTCAGACCAGACCACAAAGTCTAATCTAACTTAAGAAATGGGCAAGAATGATGATTTATATTGCTTTTCCTTCAGATTGCTACCAAACCAACAAAGAAGCAATGCAAAGTATATATGAGATAAGGATATGAGTAAGTGGCTACTGCTCTCTTCTACTTCTTTGTTACCATGGTGATCCTGAATTTGGCACCAACTGGTACAGCCTATAATGAGTGAGAAACTAGCCAGGTCAGAGGAATCACAGTTACCAGTAGAAGGGCCACATTGCCATTCAAAAGTTCTACCTACTATCACATTAGGCAATTTCTTGCCGTGCCTGAGATTTGTACTTACATGTTTTATTTCCTACTGTATAATCAAGACTTCAGTAAACTGGGAAGAGGCCTGAGAAAATTACCGCTAGTTTGTTTTTGTTTTTGTTTTTATCTTAGGTGAACTGTTTAATCTCTCTCTCAGCCTTACTGCCCTTGTCTGTAAGATGGGGAAATAATACCTACATGGGGTGAATTTCATTGGTTCATCAATCTGGTTAGGAGTAACTCCCAGTTCCCTTTTCCCTTGCATCATTCATGAATCAGCCTCTCATGTTTTCTGATTATTGCATTGGCTTAGCTTCGACTGATTTCACATTAATTTAATGATCCTAAATATTAATTTTACTGTGACACTCTTATTTACCATAAGAAAGGTCATAAAAGGCACTAGCTTGTAAGTAGGGCCATTTTGAGTCATGAGCTGCCTGTACGGACCGGACAGGAATGATATGTCTTTTAGTAGGAAAAGGAGAAAGAAGCAAATGGTTGTAGAAGGACTGACAAAACACTGGCATCTATAAAGTTTCACAAATTTTTATTGTTAATATATCCAAATGCTTTCAAGTTCTGTAAGCCTTTATTCTTGAATTTTCATCAGATTGTATGCCATGGTAATATTCATCTTCTTTGAACTAGCTTTAGTGATTCCTTACAATTAAGAGAGCCTAACTAGAGTTCATATTAGGGAGAGGGTAAAGGATTAACAAAGCCCTTTTCTTCTATTAAAAAAAAAGACTTTTGTTTACTTTGTAGTACTGTTCTTTTAGATATCTGATAAAGGTAGGCAGCATTGTTTGTGGTAAAATTGTTCCTTACTCATTAGAAAACCACAAATGGATCAGGATAAATAAATTAGAAGAACTTGAGGAAAAGCCATACCTTTGGGCTTCCCTGAGTGTGAAGATTCTTGTAATTATGTTTGTTTCTGAAAACTATGTCTATGAGTTCTTGCATAAGATGTTGATTTTAGTTGGGCATGAGGCTTCTAATCCCAAGTGGATATTCTGCCCACCCATATAAGTCTCATTCTGTCATCCTTGTGTTGTCCTCTGAAGTACCAAAAAGAATAGCTTGGAAGGATCACATACACATATATATGTATGCCATGCTGTCAGCTACAGCCTCTTAGACTTGAAAGAGAAAGTCCTGGACAGTTGTATATATTGCTGTGTAGATTATTGTGAGGGTACTTCTGTGGAAGAGCTGTGTCTGATATTTTTTATGTTTTGCTGCTGTAACAAATTGCCACCAATTTAGTGGCTCAATATAATATATACTAGTTCTGGGTATCAGAAGTCCAAAATGCATCATCAAATCTGCATCCCTTCTCAAAGCTCTAGGGGAAAATCTGTTTCCTGGTTTTTTTGTTTTTTTTTTTGGAACTTGTAGAGGCTCCCTGTTTTCCTTGGCTCATGGCCCTATTCTCCATTCTGAAAGTCTTTCTTTCCTTCTTCCTCCTTTTTTCTGTTGTCACCTTCCCTTCTCTGACTCTGATGCTCTTGCCTCTTTCTTATAAGGACCCTAGTGATTACAGTGGGCTTACCCAGATAATTCAGGATAATCTTCCTATCTCAAGATCATTAACTTCATCACATCTACAAAGTCCCTTTTGTCTTTAAAGGTAACATATTCACACCACACATTCTGAGGATTAGGATATGGATATCTTTTGGGGCCGTCATTTAAGCCTACTATTTTACTGGCAAACACTGTTTCCTGTTCTGTGTCCTTCTAACTGAATTTGATGTCCAGTGTAGTCATCTTGTGAGTTTAAATGTCTAATGGATTGTATCAAGAAGACACCTAGTGGGTGTGACAGACAGGAGTGTTTGGAATCAGTATTCCAAGATAAGGAATCATGGAACCCAAGAGGAGTTTGCCCATAGTGTTAAATATAGAAATGTCATATAAGAGGTGCACTCAATTTCCTAGGAATCAGGTGAGTTGAATTATGATTATAATAGTTTGAAGAGTTAATGGGAAGCAAAGAAGTAGAAAAAGTGACTGGAGGATGTTGACTGAGAATGAAATAGAAAGTGTAGACTGAAAGGATCTAGAACTGAGACAGAGTTTTGATTTTGAGACTGAAAGAACTTATGTAGGTTAGGGGAAGATGCCCAAAGAAAGGAAAAGTAAAAATGGGGAGAGGGAATAAAATTAATTTGGGGGTTCTTAGGTATCTGCATTGACTCTTCCATTTATTACACTGATTCTTTCTAAAGTAGGTTGAAAAATTGAGGGGAACCAATAAAAAGCCTGATGCATTTGAGGTCATATGACTTAGGATGGGTGCTATGTTGGTCTGAGAAATAGGAAGGAAGACCACTGGTGAGGGGTGGGGCAGAATACACACTAACTTTATTGACTTCTTCCCTTCTTTTCTCTTTCCCTCTTTCCCTTTTCCAATCAATGAATATATGTTGAGAGCCAATGCTGTTTAGAATACCCTTGCCAATTTGTATAATTTAAACTGAAGTTTAAATTTAAAGGGATACAGGGAAGAGAAAAGGGCAGCAGAGTAAACCATAACCTTTAAGAGAAAGCATAAGTGTTTGGGTGGTGGCTGTGGGAGTGACCTCAAAATAAGTCAAACTTGACATTTTAACATGGAAAGTGGTGGTATTAGTATTTCTAAGACAGTTCTAAGGATTCTAATGGGGAATTGGTAAAAAAAAAAAATGTAGTTCTGTGTCGTGTCATATCTGACTCTTTCAGGGTTGCTAAAAGGCTAAGTGTAAATTAATATTTGTGAACATAATTGGATTTCTTTAGAGAAAAGAGATATCACAGAGTTTGATATTAATGGTTTCCAAGAATTTGACCTGAGGATAAGTGGGAGGTTACTCAATTCAGCAAAAGGTATCCTGTCATTAAATCCTTACGCCCACCCATTAACTTTTAGTTGGCATTAAATCCATTGCACAAGGCTTCCAGTCTTGAAATTTAGTTGTGTTATTTTTACAAAGTAAAACCCATATTAACCAGAACTTAATTTACCTAAAATGTTAGTTTTTCTCCACCACACAACAAGCAAAGGACAATCAAATGAGACCTTATTAGGGAGTTTGTTCTAACAAATATATTTTAGGTTTTATTCTGGGCAAATAAAATCTAACTTATTTTCCTGTATTTCATTGAATTCTGTTTATATTGCTGTATTTAATAAAATAGATCTTCAAATGTTAGCCTTTATATGTAAATAAAGATTTTTGTTTAGTAGATTGTTCTTATACAGAAAAGTAGTTTAGATGTCTTTTTTTCCATTTTATTATTTATTTAGATGTTTAGCTCTCACACTAGGTTTTTACAAGCTGGTGAATACTAGCAAATTATTTCTCCAGTGGGACTATAACTACACATTACAAGACAGTATAAATATATGGTTGAACTAACATTAATACATATAACTGATGAATTATGTAATAAATTTTCAAGTATCTAAATACTAAGTTACACAGCTCCAAAGGCATATGAAAATTAAATATCTGCTCAGTTCACTAGCAGAAACCACCCCCCCCTTTTTTTTTTGCAAGGAAGGTTAAGAAAAGAAGGGAAAAAGGGATACTTCAAACAAAAATATAGCTGGTAAACAGAATCCAATAGATATGGAAAAATAATGATGATTTTATGATTAAGAATTGTTATAGCTACAATAATAAAGCATCTCTACCTTTAAAAATATGTACTAAATTAAAGAACATATTCTGTATAAGATAAGGACAGTATTATACTAGAAATATTGAATAGCCTTTTCCTATATCTTTTTTAGGTTTTCCCTGTTAAATTGCACCCAAAAGTGCAAACATTAAATTAACTGTAAAGCTTTTTTTCCCTGGAGACATTAAAGATATGCTTCTGTGCAATGTAGATTTTCAAAATAGAGGTTTTCCATAACAGCACAAAATGAGATCTATAAAAAGATATTAAATAATCACTGTACAGCTCAGTAAAATAACAAAAATTAATGGTTTCACAAAACTGGTATATACTCTTCTAAACATGGACAATGTAAACATAAAGTGAGCAAACAAATAACCATATAGTCTTTGATTCCAATGTTTGAAATAAGGAATGAATCACATAAGATTTAGCATGTTCAGAGTTCCTAGATTTTAGTGCTATGTGATACTAAAAATATTCAAGTGTTATATTGGATATTTTGGTTCCTAATCTGTCTCTATTTCTTATGTATTGGCAAGATTCTGGCATGGGAATAGATTTAAAGAAGACTTATAACTGAGTACTGCATGATTTTAGAAAAGGTCAGACAGTACAAATGATAAGCAAATTTTAACTGTTGAACAGCAAGGATCTTTTGCTAAGTATCGAGATAAGTTGGTTGTAATCCAAACATAGAGGTTCTATGAAGCATGTAGCCTGGTAAAACTGCTTTTCAGTATTCCTATAAAAGCTTCATTAGACTTATTCACAGAGCCAACTTCTTGGGTGATATGCACAACAAATTAGGCCCTGTCTGAAGTTCCACTTCCAAGACAGTAGCATCAAGCACTCCAGTTTTATTGGCCATTGATGTCTTTGGAGCACAGACACATTTTGTAACGATAACTTCTTTAAATAGAAACGTTGCTTGATGTTAAAGCTCCATGCTGCTTTTGTCTTATGATCTGTACTGCATCTTATCTACAAGCACACAAGCATTGCAGCTCTTCCATAGCCTGCAGCAGAGTGCATAGCAGTACAACAACCAGGTTCTTCACAAAACTAGATTTTTGCAAGACTTAACCAGTTATCATTAATCTGGTTAGATGGCACCCTTCATCAAAAGGCCACTCAAGAACATGGATGTCTTCCTTTCCCATAAGAGCAGTGTCATACGTTGCTTCACGTACTCTTACTATTGTAGTAATGGCATACTTTTTAACTTTCTCAAAAACTTTGTTTAAGGTCTTATTGGTTGGATTGTGTATAGTAAGAAATACCATGTTCTTGTATGTGTGACCTCCATGGGAGTTGAGCCATTCATTCGATCCTGTTAATAGTTTAAAAATATTCATTAGAGTTGTGAGTTAATTTTTAAAATTGAATACAGAAATGATGTACAGAAACTTCAACATCCTCCACTTGAAATTCTCAGTGCTGTGAGTATAATATTGGGAGTAATGGAAAATGAAATGAACCTCCTAAACAGAAGCAGGAAATCTTCAATCCAGTCATATTGGGCAAAGGAAAGGAAGTGCACTGAGGCTTACCCCATCTAGGTCAGAACTGGAAAATGCTTTGCGGATTTCAGTTCAACACTTCCGTGGCCAGAGTAACTGCTCTTATGTAGCTTCTTGGAGTGCTAATGAATTTCTACAGTTCTCTTGCCCTCATAAAAGTCATGTGGTGCTTGGAAGTAATCTTTATTGCCCTTTAGAAATGTCATAAATGTGTGATGATAGAAAAGAATGTGCCTACTGATTGAAGATTGTGGCTTAATCATTCAGTGGGTACCAAGGTGGCAGTGACTGCAGCCTCAGGGCAGGGATCTGTGGTGCTCAGTTGCAGGGTGGAGCAAGGCAAGTGCAGATTTGAGCACTAGACTGGTGTTGGGTTTTGAAAAAGAGTTGGAATGGTACATTCCATTCTCTGGGTGTTTTTAATCAGATTTTTGTTGTAATTAAAAGTTTCGGGGGAGATTTTTTCCAGTTTTTATTAAAGATGAAAACAGACTTAAAATCTATAGCCCTGTAATTAAATGATTTGTTTATATAAAACTTTTAAATGTTTGTAATGAAGTTTAAAATCATTCATTTTATTGAACCACAGAAAATGAAAATACTAAGATGCAGCTTTTATGGGCGAAGCGATGTCTCTTTAATATTTGTTGAGGCGAGTATAGAAATTCCTAAAGGTTCGTTGTTATTGTTATTGTTGTTTGACTCTGCTCATTCCTTGAGAGTGGAGTAAAACCCAGTGTATTCCATTGTGCCATAGAATGTAGTAATGGATGGAAAGTGTGTGGACTTTGAAAAAAAATCTCAGTTCCTGTACTTACCTTTGGGCAAGTGTTTTGGCCTCACTGAATGTCCTTATCTTTAGAATGCAGACAAGACTAGTCTTCACAGGATTGTGATTTAGTGAGAATGAAGTATCTGAAAGGACTGAAACCGGGTGCCTGTCACACAGTAAATGCATCAAGTACGGTTGCCACCATCCTGTCTACCCCATTACCTCTAGTATATTGTGGCTACATCTTAAATACTAGTAATCATCACTCCTGTGTTAGAACTGGAAGAAATTTTAAAAGTTCCTTACTCAGAATTCTACCTTCCACTTTTATTTTTAATTTGCTTGTCTGCTAAGATTCTGAGTTGAAATTTGTTTTTTGAAGTTCTATCATATTGTTTAATATATCTACTGAATTTGATTTAAATTTAAAACTGATATAGTTTTCTCCTTTACTCTCAAGAAATGAAGTATAGTGGTTCATTCTGTCATCTTACCTTGTTTCCGTTTTTCTATAACTTCTAATCTTCTTTTTCCAGAATCGTATTGAAATGTGAATCTACATTTGCTAATTTGGCTAAAATATAGTAAGCACTTGTACCTTGTAATATGGAATAGTTAAATCAAATTTATGTCAATGAACATCATTTTATTGCTTAAAAAAACCAAATTGTTGACTTACATTTGATTGAGATTTATTATTATCTTCCAGTGAATTGCTCTTTTTATCTGTAATAGTCTCAAATTTATATTTTTCTTCTTTAATTTTTGTCCTAGTTGATTCTTATGATCAAATTGAAGAGCAGAAGTGGTGGCAGAATATTCTTCACCAGTGTTTGGTCTCTATAGTTTACCAAACAGATTTTTTTTTTTATTATAAAATTGATACCTCAAAAGAAGTATATCCATCCAAGCCCTCTCTTTTAAATTTTTTAAATGTTTTATTTATTTTTGAGAGAAAGAGAGCGGGAGAGATAGAGCAGGGGAGGGGCAGAGAGAGAGGGAGGCCCAGAATCTGAAGCAGGCTCTGAGCTGTAGCCTGATATGGGGCTCAAACTCATGAATTATGAGATCATGACCTGAGCCAAAGTTGGATGCTTAACCAACTGAGGCACCCAGGTGCCTCCACCCAAGTCCTATTGATGAAAAGAATATCCAAACTCTTTTGTTTAATGCCCAAAGCTAAGAGGACCTTTTTATTCTGTTGTCATTTGAGAATAGAAGTATACCAGAGAAGGCATATTATGGATGTTTGCATGTGTTTTTCAGTCAAAATATGTAATCCATGCATTGTGGTCAAGTACGAGGAGACTGCTGATAGCATTCTAAAAACTTTACCTATAAACTGCTGAAATCTACTGATGGTAAGCAAGATTCCAAGATACTTGTCATAAAATGGTTGAGTTAGGGAGACCTGACTGAATCAGTACAGATATTACTGGAAAAATGACAAAAGTAATTTTTCTGTTAAACATAAGAATATATGAAAGAATGCACATTTTGATTCCTATTATGATGGACTATATGTGGTGTATCAAGATTTTAAAATTTTTATCCTATGTATTTTGACAAAAATAGGTTATGTTTGATCAGTGTCATTCACTAATGCAACATTATTTTGGCTATTTCTGTGAGCCATCCATAATGGTCAAGAGGTACAGTACCTTGTAATTTGGGTAATATAATGTACAGATTTGAATTCCAAGCCTTGAGGGTGGTATGCTTGAGTAAGTCAGTCATCTAGTTAGCGGGAAGTTGAGCAATGGAAAACTGTAAGAAAGAGATGAAAAACTTGACTATACAATACCAACTTAAATCTACCAGGAAAGGGGAAAGAAGTGGGCGAGGCATCTCTGCTGCTTGCCCCCTCCACCATTATAGGAAGAGTGGTTAATATTGAGGACCACTTGGAAGCAGAGATGAAGCAATGAAGACTTAGGTATAGGGTTCAGGGGCAGATAGTTGAAAGTGGAAATATCAGGCTTGGTGGTTGTAAAGCAGGATGGGATCCCAGTGCCTGTCTGTAGAAAAGAGTTAGTGGCTTTGGGAAATTGATTGGAGACTGTGTAGAATGTTATTAGCCTCTGTACCTCTTTGATGTTCTATTCTCTGATTTTTGTATTTAAGTAGATTTTAAGTTATACTTTACTCATTTAAAGGAGAAATCATATGCTCTAGTGTTGTTCTTCAATTTGAAAGTTTGCTAAGGTCTCTGGATGGTTCCATTTAGAGTTTTAAGAGCCTATTTCATGTCACTTAAGTGCTATAAATATCAAACAGCAGTGAGTTCATGCATTTACTTTAATCAACTGAGATGATTAAATTATCAATATATAAGAAAAGATCAGGGGCGCCTGGGTGGCTTAGTTGGTTGAGCGTCCGACTTTCGCTTGGGTCATGATCTCGCGGTTTGTGGGTTCGAGCCCCGCGTCGGGCTCTGTGCTGACTGCCAGCTCGGAGCCTGGAGCCTGTTTCGGTCTGTGACTCCCTCTCTCTCTGACCCTCCCCTGCTCACACTGTCTCTCTCTCCTAGAAATAAATAAAACATTTAAAAAAAATTAAAATAAAAACTAATTAAAAAAATATGATGTCCAAATAAAGGATTTAAAAAAAAAAAAAAAAGAAAAGATCATCATATCCTTCCAAATATAGTTGAAGGGTAATGCAGGATTGTTAAAAGCCAATGAATGTTCATGTCAAACAAACTGGGTGGGATCTGAGCTCCACTCTTTACTAGCTGTATGACTTAACTTCTATATACCTCAGTTTCATAACCTATAAAATAGGGATGAGAATAATACATATCTTGGAAATAGTGTATGAGATAATGCTTGCAATGTGCTTATTTTATTAGTGCATTGCTTGAGACATACCAAGTGCTCAATAAATGTTAGTTATAATGTTATTATGCTAAACTACATGTGACTTTAAATATAGGAGCCTATAACTAGCTAGCTCTGCCCTCATGTGACATGTCTGCTACTGTTGATTTCCCATCTCTGCAGTGCAGTTTTTGAATTTTATTTCTAATAATATAAAATACTTGTCATCCTGTAGTCTAGTAATGCCAAATGCCTGACATTTGGCAAGTTGAAAGTAATTCAGAAAATCCATGGTCTAGCACCTGTGGGTAGCAGATTTGCTATGATTGGTTTCATAGTGCATGGGTGATGAGATTTATTAACTTGGAGATTCCTCAAGACATGGAAGAGAGGGGGAGAAAAGCCTAAAAGTAAATTACTCTGGCATCAAGCTAATTATTACATAACAAAATTTGTTGAATTTGCTTGGTCCAACAGTCATTACATTGCTGCGGAGGCAATAGTACAGAATATCCTGAATAATTTATATCGGGGGGAGAAAAGCAACACCTATGAGCAGAAACCTAGAGTTTTTAGAGAGCATCAAAGATCCATGAGATTCTCAGATCTCCTGCTGTCTTAATTTCAGCTATTACTACTGCAATGTACTATTGCAGCTGTACATTTCAGCAATGTACTATTCTACATTGGGATGTTGATATTACTGAAGATAAGCCTGGTGATCCTAGCTCTGGTAGCTAAAGATGCACTCAGACAGAATTATCTGACTAGATAGCATGGCTGTAGAGTGTATAGCAGTTTTAAGTGAACATTTAAAAAACATTTTTACCAACACAGTAATTTATTTAAATTTAATTCAGTGAAAAATTTTTGTTAAGGTAATACCAATCTATTATAAATGAAAAGCTACGCTTTTTGAAATGTCATACTATAATGATATAGGGCAATGAAGGATTATTCATCTATTTAAAAAAAAATTATTTAACCGATTGGTTCCTGGTTCTTGATTGAGTCAAGGAAGAACTTTTAAGGAGGGCAATAAAGAATGGGCCTAGCCAACTTGATGGAGGTTTACTTGTTATTCAATGTTTGGCAAACATAATGGAATATATTTATTTTAGTCCATTTTTCCCCCACAAGTTTCTCAAATAGTGTTTCATGCCTTCTTTTTTGAGAAGTTTTAAAATTTCATTTTTATTTTAAATGTCCTTAAATAGATATAAGCATGATTAAGGTATTCTTTTTAAATCAGATACCGAAGACTAGTAAGGGAAGAAAATATTAGTAGGTTTTTTTTAATCTATAAAAGTAAAGAAGTTATGCTTCACCAATATTTATTATATATATGTAAAGTAGCAAACATGTATGACATACAAACTAGTAGATATATATATATGGGTATGCCCTCGTATTTTTTAACTAACAAGAATGCATGATTTAAAATATGTGGAAACTCTTATATAAATAAGTGACATACTGTTTGGATTCAAAGCCAGTTTGAACTTTATACAATTTCAAGTGCTCACTTTTTCTTTTGGTTTTGTGTTGAGAGAAGGCCATATTGCCATATGTTTTGTTGTGTGATGTAAGTTTTGCAGGGCCTTGAATAGAGTGAGTTGAGTCATCACACATGGTAGTATAGGATTGCCAGACTGTAAAAATATCATATTCTTGTATTGATTGGATATATTTGAGGGATTTTGTCTCAATTGTAATAGGATACAAAGCAGGCTGCTGTTGTTTATATGAATATAGTAGTATATCTTTAGTGTAGATTTATTTTCTTTGGTCTTGATTCCAGCAGTGATTGATCTGATACCCACTCAGTGAAGACTTAATAAAAAACTGCTGTGATGCTAACCTGATACTCAAGTGACAAAGACACTTTAAGGGGTCGCCAAGTTAGATCCGATGATAACTGCTATTCAGAGAATGTTTATTGGCAAAGTCATAAATATAAGATCGGATTATCCTGAACAGTCAAGTAACATAATATAACAGGAATTTATGAATCACATTTCGTTCAGCATACTTTTGTGAACATTTTCTGCATTATTGAGTTATATTGTGGTGTAGATATCAAAATACAGGAAAAAAATGAAGTGTAGGACCAGACCTAATGTTATCTCTTTATCCTGTGAAATACAATAGCAGTCATTCAGTTTTAGCAAAATAGCATCATCCTTCAAATGGAATTAATGTTTTTAGAGTATTATTAATTTGGTAGTTTTGTTAAAATATTTATAATTTTGTATTTATTCATTGTGTTATGAGAAGTATAAGCCTAAGCAGTTTGCTTTCACGTCTATATTTTAGTATTATTATACAAATAATTTAACACTGGGACCAAGTGAGAATTTTTTTTCTTTAGAAAAGCGTGAAACCTTTCTTAAGTTTTAGAAATAGTGAATTAGAATATGCGGTTGGACTTCTACACCTTTGAAATCCAATCTGTTTCCAGTCCTGTTTTTTTCTCCATTGATTATACATAAATGTTTTTTTAAATGATATATTGATTATGTAAACTGATGGTGATGATGCTGTTATATTGAGGCTCAGAATTGTCTGTAGAAAAAATGTTGATTGAATTTATAATTTTAAGCTGAAATTACTACTTTTTGACATTGACATTTATTGATGTTTAATAGTCATTTAATTTCATAGAGTGAAATTAACCATAAGTCAAATAATTGGCCTAAAGTAATACTCCTATATTGAAATTTGGAAATCAGTTCAGTCTTATTAAACAGTGGATTATAATAAAAAAGATGATCGATAATAATTTAAGTTTGTCATCTTAAGTTATGAAAAAAGAAAAGATCTATTTTTCCATTTTAAGAGGAGTAACTTTCACAATTCTATGAGCATGAATCAGTAACAGCTGAAGATCTGATCTTTGAATGTGGCAGAGTTGGAACCCTTTCAAAATAGAAACCTAGCCAATTTTCAAGAAAATCACAATGTTTCAGTTTTGAACTTTAATGTATTTGGAACATATGCAGCAGAACACTTTCTTCTTGCTGTCTCCTGCCAAACTAATTATGTATGCCACATTTAATTTTTCCTTATGTTTGGGAAGCTCAAGTATATGATAGAATAAAGAATTGCCTGATTCATGTTCACCACTTTTAATGGTAAGATCAAGATGAGAAGTATTTAAGATAAATTTTATAATTTTCACTCAAAGAAAATATATGCAAAAATGAAAATGTTTCATTCACTCAGCAGATATTTATTGAATACTTACTATATGCCAGGCTCTTTTACTATGCTCGTGTGTGAGTGATACAGTTGTGCACAGGACAGAGAACGTCCCTGTCCTCAGCTTATATTCCACTAGTGGTGGAGGGTGGGGTGGTGGGGATTTCAAATTCATAAATGACTTGTAGAAAATAAATGCCTAATAAGAATGGGATAGCTTAGCTGAAATTGGAATGATAAGTTTTGGGAGAAGTCTAAATGTATTTGGTCAATAGCCCCTAAAGTGGGAAGGGCTTGGCACATTCCTAGAACAGAAAGGTCAGGGTGAAAGGAGCATAGTGAATGTGGATGCTGGGAGCTGTAGTTAGAGAGGTATGCAGAAGCCCCATTAAGAAACCCTTTTAGACCATGAAAAGAATTTCAGTTTTCCTCTAATTATAATGAGGACTCTTTGGAGGATTTTAAATGGGAAAGTTTAATGACATGACTTATTGAAGAAAGATCACTCTGGTAATTATAAGGAGTATGACTTGTAAGATTAGGGCAGAAGTGGAAGCAGGAAGCCAGGTCTCCAGCTATTTCAGTATCTAGTCAAGAGATGGTGGCTAATATTATGGAGATGGAGTGGAGCCAGTGAAGAATGATTGGCCTGGGAGTGTGTTCTGTGGCACACTCATCACACTTGCATGTTTTCATTCTTAAGCATTTTGGAATTCTGAGAGTTAAATTCTTTGGAATATCTAGCTTAACGTGGACTGTTTAAGTCTTAAGAATGTCAAGTATTTCTAAAATTTTATTTTACTTTTTTTACATGTTTATTTTTGAGAGAGAGAGAGAGAGAGAAGGGGAAGGGCAGAGAGAGAGAGAGAATCCAAGCAGGTTCTGTGCTGACAGCAGGGCTTGAACCCCTGAACCGTGAGGTCATGACCTGAGCCGAAGTCAGACCCCCAACCAACTGAGCCACCCAGGCACCCCAAATATTAATAAAATTAAAAATGTATATATTTGGGAAGGACAGTGTAACTGCTTCAGCTTCCCTTTAATCTATGGTATAAAATACACTATGTCGGCCAAGAATTTAAGTTAGTAATTTCAGGTTCTGTGGATCAGTTCATGCCAGATTGCTCTGATTTCTCTTCTTTAAAGTTTATACTACATAAGGATATGGAAACAACTAAAAGGCTCTTTTAAAACATGTACTCAATAATTATTTTGTTATTTTTAATGAAAAGAATGAACATAATTGCCTCATGATATATTAAAATGTATCTGCTTTTAAAACTCTTTGGTTTTCATAAAATACCTCAGAATAAACCTAACCAAGGATACAAGAGATCTGTATGATGAAAACTATAGAAAATTTATGAAGGAAATTGAAGAAGACACAAAGAAATGGAAAAACATTCCATGCTCATGGATAGGAAGAATAAATATAGTTAAGATGTCATTACTACCCAAAGCTATTCAATGCAATTCCAATCAAAATTGCACCAGCATAGTTCTCAAAACTAGAACAAAGTATCCTAAAATTTGTATGGAACACAAAAGACCTCGAATAGCCAAAGTAATACTGAAAAATAAAACCAAAACGGGAGGTATCACCATCCCAGACTTTAGCCTCTACTACAAAGCTGTCATCATCAAGACAGTATGGTATTGGCACAAACAGACACAGAGACCAATGGAACAGAATCGAGAACTCAGAAGTAGACCCAAAATTATACAGCCAACTAGTCTTTGACAAAGCAGGAAAGAATATCCAATGGAAAAAAGACAGCCTTTTTAACAGATGGTGTTGGGAGAACTGGACAGCAACATGCAGAAGAATGAAACTAGATCATTTTCTCAAACCATACACAAAAATAAACTCAAAATGGATAAAAGATCTGAATGTGAGACAGGAAGCTATCAACACCCTAGAGGAGAAAGCAGGAAACAACCTCCTTGACCTCCACCGCAGCAACTTCTTGCTTGACACATCCCCAAAGCAAGGGAATCAAGAGCAAAAATAAATGATTGGGACCTCATCAAGATTAAAAGCTTCTGCACAGCCAAGGAAACAACCCAGAAAACTAACAGGCAACCAACAGAATGGGAAAAGATAGTTGCAAATGACATATCAGATAAAGGGTTAATATCCAGAATCTATAAGGAACTCACCAAACTCCACACGCGAAAAACAAACAACCCAGTGAAGAAATGGGCAGAAGATATGAACAGACACTTCTCCAAAGAGGACATCCAGATGGCCAACAAACATATGAAACGATGCTCAGCATCCCTCCTCATCAGGGAAATACAAATCAAAACCACACTGAGATACCACCTCACGCCAGTCAGAGTGGCTAAAATGAGCAAATCAGAGAACTCTAGATGCTGGCGAGGATGTGGAGAAACGGACACCCTCCTGCACTGTTGGTGGGAATGTAAACTGGTACAGCCCCTCTGGAAAACAGTGTGGAGGTTCCTCAGGAAACTAACAATAGAACTCCCCTAAGACCCAGCAATAGCACTGCTAGGAATTTACCCAAGGGATACAGAAATGCTGAGGCATAGGAGCACATGTACCCCAATGTTCATAGCAGCACTCTCCACAATAGCTAAAACATGGAAACAGACTAAGTATCCATCATCGGACGAATGGATCAAAAAGATGTGGTTTATCTATACCATGGAATACTACATGGCAATGAGAAAGAATGAAATCTGGCCATGTGTAGCAACATGGATGGACCTTGAGGGTGTTATGCTGAGTGAAATAAGTCAGGCAGAGAAGGACAAATATCATATGTTTGCACATATAGGAAGATTAAGAGGAACTTAACAGAGGAACAAGGGGAAGAAGAAGGGAAGAAATGGTGGGGGAAAGGGAGAGAGGCAAACAATGAGAGACTCTTGAATGCTGACAAAAACTGAGGACTGATGGATGTGGGGGGGAGGGAGGATGGGCATGGAGGAGGGCACTTGTGGGGATGAGCACTGGGTGTTATGTGGAAACTAATTTGACAATAAACTATTTGTAAAAAAAAAACAACAACAACAACAAAAAACAACTCTTTGGTTTTATTTAAGTAGCTTATTTCCCGGAATTTTTTTTTTCTAGTCACATTGTTCTGATGCTTGCAGACGACATGGCGTGCAACCCTAGAAATCCCAAACCCGCTACAGTGTTTAGTCACAAGAATATGGAACTAAATGTTTATGGAGATGATGTGGAAGTAGATTATAGAAGTTATGAGGTAACATTGTTTAATTTAGCAACATTTTTGAAATGTAGATATCATTCCTTTGAAGCCCTAAAATAATGGTAAAATAAAAGTCTTTTTCTTTAAGCTTTGTATGTAACTGTTACTGAAGCATTGATTAATTCTGTCTCTGGAGTTCATATTAAGGAACAACACAGGAGTAAAAGTAATACAGTATGAACATTTCATATATATATGTATATATATCTGGGATAGGACAATTTTATCTTAGCTCTTATGTTAGAGTATTTTAATGAGTTTTCATGTATCAACTTTTTTATGATAAATGTATTGTTCATTTTTCATATTTGACCTAAAATTTCAAGTTTTGTATTTTTAGTCAGTAAATTAATTTTGGAAACATTAAAATGATTAACAAAAACTCATCCACGTTTCCACTACTTAGAGGTAATCACTTTTAATATGCTTCCAGTGTTTTATGCATATATAATTAAAAATTGAAATGTAAATTTGAAAAATGGCATTATACTATATTTTTTTCCCTTTGAAACTTCATTTTAAATTTAATAGGTAGTAAATATGTTTAAAATTTGAAGTATGCCCTGAGGAAGTCTTCCTCAATAATCCTTCCCCTTTTACCAAGCCAACCAAAAGTAAGACACAAGTTTTGGTGTTCCCACACCTGTTTGAGCAATTTTAAAATATCAACTCTGTCTCCTGCCAGCCTGTCAGCTCCTTGAAAACTGGCCTGTTTGTGTATCTTATACTAGCAAGTTCTTATAGCCGTTTGAAAGCACTCAGAAATATTTGTTCAGTGATTAAATGTGCATGAATATTGGACTTTTTACTTGTTTATTTAGTCATCATAAAATATAAATCAAAAATTTATCTTCCTTGTTAGCCAACAAGAAGTATTATTAAAACTTTTAGCATTTTGCTATCTTCTGGGAAGAATGTAAACCAAACACATGCACACATATACATACACATATACATTTACATACTCATGACCTAGAGAAAGGTCAAACAAGAAAGCTGGATAGATTTTAAGCTTTTTAAATTTAGACCTGTTTAATATAGCTTCAAATAAGCTTTCAGTGAATTCTAGAGTACACAAACTTCAGGTTAGGAGATTTGGTTTAAAGTGTGATGAATTTTTTGCATGTTAAAGATACCCCTAACAAAATTAAAGTAACAAAGTGCATAAAAAAAATCTAAGATACATAATTTAGGGATTATTTATGGAACTATCATTATGGCTTTATTTTTATGGTTCATTATGGGCCTTTCTTTCATATCATTATGGCTTTATTTTTATGGTTCATTATGGGCCTTTCTTTCAAAGTTTATCTAGAATTCACTAGGTGGTTTTACAGATTAACTGCAATAGTTATAATGTTGCTAGATTCATTTACAAGTTTTTATTTTTTGTATCTTCCCTCTCAAAGAATTGCCTTTGAAAAAAGGTAAATAATTTTTACGTTTTGGGCAATATTTTGCATAACATTTAAAGTTTTAAATTTAACTGATTTTTCCACAAGGTAGTTTTATTAGCTGTTAGTATTTAATGGAAGCAAGTTAACTTTGAGGTATTTATTAAGTAAATGTATTTTAATTGAGTTATATTTATTTCTGTGTTTTATTTTCAGTTTATGGTGAGTAATTCATAGGGAAAGAAGGACGAATGTTTTTGAAAATTAAAAAAAAATTATCAAGTTTCCCTGAGTTCTATTTCATTTGATCTTTCTTTCTTTCTTTCTTTCTTTCTTTCTTTCTTTCTTTCTTTCTTTCTTTCTTTCTTCCTTCCTTTCTTTTCTTTCTTTCTTTCTTTCTTTCTTTCTTTCTTTCTTTCTTTCTTTCTTTCTTTCTTTCTCTTTTTCAGGTGACTGTGGAGAATTTTTTGCGGGTATTAACTGGCAGGATCCCACCTAGTACTCCTCGGTCAAAACGCCTTCTTTCTGATGATAGGAGCAATATTCTTATTTATATGACCGGTAATTTCAGAATTTAGATATTTAGTAATAGAATATATTGTAACTTTTCTCAAGAAGAAATCTTCATGGAAAGAAATTTAAACATTTGTTTTGTAGTTCTCTTTTCTTGTAGGACAACTTGAAATCATATTTGGAAACAGTATGATATACTGTCCCTCAGTTTATGATCTTTTTTTTTTTTTTTTACTATTACCCTGGTAAAAATTATTTATTACCTCTTACTTGGGAACCCTACTATAGCCTTCTTGTCTTCAGTTTTGTCTCCTGTTAATCATCCTACTAAAGCATTTAATTGAAATTGCAAATCTGTCCTTCCTTTGTGTAAAACTTTATAATGGTTTCCTGTTGATGGAGTCTCAAATTTTAGTGTGTATAAAGATTATTTGAATGCAAATACTCAGGTCTTTCCTGAAATTATGATTTAGTTTTGTCCAGTTTGAGCTTGGACTGCATGTATTCTGAGGGACCGCTGAAGTAGACAGGTTTTTCTACTTTGATGGCCCATGAGAAATACCTTTTAAAAATCTGCACGAAGGAGCTAGCCCTATAGGCATTCGTATAGGCATACTAATGATGGTGCTGATATATTCCTTACATTACAGCTAAAGAAACTGAGACATAGAAAGATTCAAGTTATTTGCCTAAGTTAACACAGTCACTAAGTGGCAAAGCCAGCATTTGAATCCAGACAGACTGGCTGTATCCATGTATTCTAAATGTCACAATCTTCTGGTCAGCTCTCATGGGACAGTGGTTGACAGTGGTAAAAAACTAGTTTATATGGGAGAATGACACTTCCTAGAAGTACCAGCATTCCAGGTATACACCGTGGATAGAACTACCATATTGTGGGGCCAGTTAGTTTTTGCAACCTGTTTCTCACCACAATATTTACCTGGTGTTCGAGAAACTATTTATTTATAGAAACTCACTTCTGACATAATAATGAAGCCAGTGCCAAAGTATAAATGTGCTTTTTATATGATAAAATGATAAGGACTTTTAAAGTTATTTTATCTACAATTTTTTGCACAGTCTGTCATTATTCTGTTTATAATTGGTATAATAGAAAAACGATTTTTTCGTTTTTACAGTACTTTTCATTTAAGAGTATAAAATAACAAATGCTATTAAAATACTGCCATGAATGAAGTAAATGCTTGTATCTGGATGTATGCAGTTTATATTTTAACAAATGCATGTATTTGATCATTTTAACTCTTCCTACAAGGACATGGTGGAAATGGTTTCTTGAAATTTCAAGATTCTGAAGAAATTACCAACATAGAACTTGCAGATGCTTTTGAGCAAATGTGGCAAAAAAGACGGTAATTAGCAGATGATTATTTTTCATAAGATAAAGTAATACCTAATTTTTTCCATGGTTTATAGATTTGTAGACCTTACTTTCTGAGATTTTAATTTATTTTAATAGTTTCTTCTAATCTTTTAGATTTATGTTTGTTACTTTGAATTGAATTATTTTTAAAAGAAACCTCAGTGTCATTAAAGAGTATAAAAAAAGTTAACCTTTTAAAATCAGCTGTCATATTTAGCATTGTTTTTGGAGGAAATTAGAATCCCACCAATCAAGTTCCCCGTTATATAGGGGGATTGTGAACGTATATTTATTTTCCAACTTCAGTCTATTGTTACTTTTTTGTACATTCTCTGACCTTCCACATGATAGCAGTACATTATTTCTTCTTTGGAAGAAAATGCTGAAATTGTGATTAATAAAGTATTTGTAACAACTCACATTAAGGATGATACGTTGTTAGTAATCCATGGTAAGTACTCCTCTAGTTGAAAATTGTCAATGAAAGTAAGAGAATATAAAGTAGCAGAAGTGCTTTTAATTTGATTACCTTCAATAAAAACTTACGACTTACCTTCTAAACACATGGCACAGACAGGAATATGATGCTTATTCTGCCTTCAGAGTACTTAAAATCTAATGTATGTACACAAGTGTGCTGCAAGCTAAATGTAGATGTTGAATTATATGCATAAGCAGAATGAACGGAGGTGTTGGAGAAGAAACTTTTGTTAGGTACTAGTTTGAATTTATTCACAGCTTACATTTATTGATGTATGTTAGGTACTGGGCACTGTGTTTTATACGTACTGTCTCATTTAATTTTAATAACTCTTGAGGTAGCTACTACTATTCCTATTTTCACACGTGAGTAAATTGAGGCATGAGTAGATTAAGTAACTTGCTAGACTTTATACAACTAGCAAGTCCAGCACTAAAATTCATTCCTAAGTACCCCAGTCATAGGGCTGACTCTCTTGAAGTGTTTAGTGTACTGCCCCTCATAACTTTAGATGTTTCTGATCTTCAGGGGCCTCCTCAGATTTTGTCTCAGAACAAATATGCCATATGAATTGTTCCTTTTGTCACCTGCTTAAATATTGTGGTGCAAGATTCCTTGCTTTCTTTTCTAGGTGGAAGGTTAGCTGTTTATCTAGATCCAATGTCTGTGAGAAACTTTTGAAAACACCTATCTGCTCCCTACCTTCAAAACATTTTAAAATATAGATTGACCCTACCCTACCTTTTTGAAACTAATTTCCTCCATTTTCCCAAATTTACTATAAATTTTAACTACATAGTGCTATTCCCTTTTTCCCAAACAATTAAACTTTTTCAAATTTAGGTGCTGGGGTACAGCCTTTTTCCTCTTCTGGAATGTGCTATTCCTTTCTTTTTTAGTTAAAATAACTCACCCTTCCTTGCCCATGACAGATATCCCCTTTCCCTGACCTGCCTTTCTTTACAGTTCCCTCTTTCTTTCTCAGTGCTTAGAGCATTTGATTGTGTTAGACTCGAAGCTCTACGAAGGCAGGGACTGCTGTATCCCCAGCGTAGTGTCAGGCATACTGCAGGCTCTAATTACTCTTTGCAACTCTTACCACAGTTCATTTAGTTATATGTTCATAGGTCTCTCTTCCAGTTAGATTTTAAGCTTTTTAAGTATAGTGACTAAGTCATATATTTTTTTCCCCCATACCTGGTTCATTTTCTAGAACAGCTTTGGTGCCAAATAACTGTTTTTTGAATTGAATGTTTATTTGGATTCAAGATAAGGGAGGGGGAAAGTGTTGGGGCAGCCACTTTGTGGTACAACCACTAGTCCCTGTTGAGGTAGTCTCCTTGGACAGGATTATAGCTTTAATATTTCTAATATCAAATTTGTATTGGGAATTCTACTGAAAACTCTGAAATTTTTAACTGATGAAATGACTAAGATATGACCTCAAGACTTCAATATCTTATGCAAGTATTATAAAAATATTAGTCAATGTATGATTAACAGCATGATTCTTGTCAAAGATATTACTACTTTTCTTTCAGCTACAATGAGCTTCTGTTTATTATTGACACTTGTCAAGGAGCATCCATGTATGAACGATTTTATTCTCCTAACATAATGGCTTTAGCTAGTAGCCAAGTGGGAGAAGATTCACTCTCGGTAGGTGCATTTTTCCCATTTGTGAACTGCATTGTCTTTGGAATATGTATCTATTTTGGAAATCACTTGTATGTTATATGAATATATCTGGGACTTTTTTTTTAGTCTCAGACTTTTTAACACCTCAGAAGGAAATTTTATTGCTTTTAAAACATTTTCTTATAATGATATGATCAGACATATACTTCTTTTTTCTGCTTTGCTTTTTTAAAAAAAAAATTATTGCTATATAATTGATGTACAATATAATGTTAGTTTCAGGTATATAATATAATGATTCAATATTTGTATATATTGTAATCACTAGAGTAAATCTAGTTAACATATGTCATAATACCAAAAAAAAAAAAATCCCAAAACAGATCACTGTACATACAGAACTTTTTTTCTTGTGATAAGAACTTGTAAGATTTACTTTCTTAGCAACTTTTAAATATCCAGTACAGTGTTATTAACTATAGTCACCATGCTCTACATTATATCTCATGTCTTATTTAATTTATAACTGAAGTTTGTCCCTTTGGCTCCCTTCAGCCATTTGGTTTTAACCCATGTCTCATCTCTGGCAACCACCAGTCTGTTCTCTATATCTATAAGGTTTTTGTTCTTGTTATCGTTTTTAGATTACATGTATAAGTGAGATCATATGGCATTTGTCTTTCTCTGATGTAGTTCATTTAGTATAATGCCCTCAAGATCCATCCATGTTGCCATAAATGGCAAGATTTCATTTTTTTATGGCTTAATAATAAGCCATTGTATATGCTTTGCTTATTCATAGCATCAACCTGATCCTGCAATTGGAGTACACCTTATGGATAGATATACCTTTTATGTCTTGGAATTTTTGGAAGAAATTAATCCGGCTAGTCAGACTAATATGAATGACCTTGTAAGTATTTGCTTGATTTGCATATAGCACATAGGTATGCCTAATGTGGTAAGTGAAGCCCTTTACTCCCTGTATTCCCAGGGTACTGTTTCATGTGTTGAATGGTAGCCTCTTAAATGGTTTTGAATTTCCCTGTACAGCAGTATGTCTGCTGGGGGCCTGTGAAGCTTTAGCCCAGCTAACTTGCTCTTCCTTGAGGTACTTTCCTGTTTTCATTCATTTTCTCATGCTCTCTTCTCTAACAGAAAGGTCATTTTTTTTAGATTCACTTATTGAAATTCTGCCTATTCTTTGGGAATCCAATCAGATCCTTCTTCCTTCAGGAAATAGCCCCATAGTTCTTCCCTGTTGGAATTTAAGTAAGATAAATAAAGTTTTTCAGACACTTGTTTCTCTTTTGTACCATTTATCATAGTCTGTCTTTGTTTGAACTTATTGAGTGTAATAGGATGTTCTTGGAAGAAAGGAGTTTTCTCTTACATGTTTGTGTCCTCCCTACAACTTCTAGTTCAGTGTTTTGATGTGGCTTCTCAAATTTAGTTCAACCTTTTTTCCTGACTTTTCTGTACTGATTTTACTTTTAAATTAGTTCTACTTTGAAGTTGCTCTTGAAAGTAAGCATTATAAAAAGCTTGATAAAAGAATTCTAGCCTAGATAATTACCGTGCATCACTGACTTTCACTCTTTTTTCATTAATTTATAACTTGTACTTTTATTTGCAAACATTTTTTGAGTTTTGGCTAAGTGCCAGCCACTGGCTCTATCCTAGTGAAAGAGGCAGACACTGTCCCAGGGAGAATGAAAGGGAGCCCACCTAGATGGGGCTTACAGTGTAGGTAATTTTATTTTAATTAAAGAAGTTCGGAGCTCCTGGGTGGCTCAGTTGGTTGAGTGTCTGACTCTTGATTTCGGCTCAGGTCATGATTGCAGGGTCATGGGATCGAGCCCCGCATCAGGCTCTGAGTTGAGTATGGAGCCTGCTTAGGATTCTCTCTCACTCCCTCTGCCCCTTCTCCCACTCATACATGGTCTCTCTCTCTAAAATAAAAAATAGTTCTGCAAAATTCTGAAAACTTATGAGCTATCATATTTGATAACATAGACCTATATCTTACATTTTGAAGGCTGTATATTTTAATGCCTGTTATATCTTAATATGAATTTGGAAATTAAAACAAAACTTATTATAATACTACTTTATAAGAAAACTCTATTTGCCTACATTCTAGTTACTATAGTGGTTAAGTTTATTCCCATTTTTAATTATACATTTTATATTTTATGTAGTATGTGACACACTGTCTCAAAAGTTTACCGTATATGCACTTCACACTTCAAATAGATGTCTAATGGATTTAAAAAAATAATAAATTTTTCCATTGAAATCATATAGGAAAGACTGAAGAAACTCATGTTTTGTTTGTATGTATATTGTTTGTGTGTATATTTTTGCCTACAGTTGATGTAGGGTTTTTAAAAAACATTCCTCACTAATATCTTGTTCCCTACATCCATTTAATTTTTTAATCTTGTTCAGTACGAATCATTCATTTCCCTGAAGTTAAATGTTACAGTCAATTGACATATCATTAGATGTTGTGGATTAATACCTATTCTGTTGGATTATGTGTGTATAGAAAAATTTGTTGGGTATCAGCTGTATTCAGAGTGTACTATATTAGGTGCTTCAGGAGCAGTAAAATGAGAAGATGTGGCGCTTAGCCCCTTAAAAATTTATAGTGTTATTGGTAACTGTTGTAAAGCACATTTATGGTGTGTCACCTATTCTGTGAAGTCTCTGGATCCTCCAGGTAATCTTCTTTCCTCTGTGAACATATAACTCTTGCTATGTACCTTTAAGATACTTTTGGTCTTAATATTTCTCTGTAATTGTTTATATTTGTGACGTTCCCTCGAGGCTTTCAGCTTCCTAAATAGGAAGTATAAGAACCATGCTTCATGCATCTTACTACCCCCAGAACTTAATTATAGTACCTAGTGTATAGATTTGCAGTGAGTGTTTTGAATTAATGAAAGTATATAGCAACAATGCACATTTGTACGGTTCCTTTAAATCTAGTGGGATTGGTGACTAAAATTTTTCTTGGAAGAGATAGATTTTCAGGTTTGGGAGCAGAGAAGTGCATACTCTAGGAAAATGCAGTATCTGCAGAGACACAGAAGCTGGAATATTTCATCGTCCTTGTCTTTGACAGTCATATAATCTGGTTAGAGTTTGGAGATTCTAGTAAGTGAAGGGGATTATGAAAAATGAATGTTGCTAAGGCTAAGGAAACCAGAATGATATGATAAAATATTCTTGAAGGAAGGAATAATTTCACAGAAAGTGAAGTGCTATGATTTTTAGCAGCAAAGAAGATAACTACATTTTATCTTGTTCCCCAGGCTCATTCCACTGTGTTTTTTTCTGCTTTCTTCTGCTGGTACTTAATAAAGCCCACCAAGATGCTCATACAGGAATGTCTTCAGTATACATAGGGCTTCAATCTTAGTTTATATTGTTTTACTTTGTTTCTTCAGCCTTTCATCTGCATTGTCCATCTGGTTTGGCATTATACTTTCTCGTAACATAAATTTGGCATTTTACTTTTCCCATCATTTTGTTTCCACTGCTTCTTAATATATATCCTGATCTCTTCTTTGTATTTCTTTTTATTGCTTTCCTGAACCAGGAAGGCATTGTGATGTTAGGCAAATTACTTAACCTTTTTCAACTGTAGTTTAAAGTAGAGATAATAATCTTGATATACCTCAAGGTTATTGTTAGGCTTAAATGAGAATATCTACAAATTGCTTAGCACAGTGCTTGGATCACTATGTTTCATAAATTCTAGCTGCTCTGCCCTTCCCCACCTATATCACATCATATTGGTAATTAATATGGTCTTGTCTCCACACGTGGGCAAATGCTGGGGCCCAAGGCCCTTACCAGCAGACCTGTCATGGTTTTCTTTATACGCCCTGTGCTTCTGCCCAACTACACATCTTTGCAGCTACTCCTTTAGTAAGAGTGTTATTTCCCATAGCTTCTCAGCTTTTCAGCTAAGATCAAGTGTAATATTTGTTTTTAGCAGTTTAGTATCTGATATATCCTCTATCCGAGAACAATATATTAAATGGAATTTTGGAGCAAGGAGATGGAACAAGAGCTTGCTCCATCCACTGCACTCATTGACCTGGTACTGTAGTACAGGAATGGTACACCTTCTCAGGGGAACAGTAGGGGTGAAAATGGTGGGCTGGTGCTGGGACAGGAGCCCCACGCCGGCACAGAAGCTAAGTAGCCAGGCTCTAGTGTCCTTGGCATGAGTACCTAAGGGCTCCCTTCTACATGTGTGTACTGTCACAGATCGGCTGGCCGATGTGTGCGTGGCCATCAGGACCAGTCTCACCACACTCCATCCACCACAGGACAGTTCTGGCCTCCTCTCTCCCCACTCGCGCCTCCATCTCTTTGTGTCACCACCCCCACAAAAGAATGTTATTTCCCATCTATAATCTACCTTTTCCTTCAGAAAATAGCTTAAATCCCACTCCCTCTTTTTTCTTATCCTCAAACCATAAAAAGTTTATCCTTTTCTGAAGCAGAACCTGTCACCTTTTTTTTTACTTTTTTACTTTTTTTTACTTTTTTTTACTTTATTCTTTGGAGCAGTAGAGTGTCTGGATGTACCTTGGGCTTATTTTCATTGTGGATAAACTAAGAAAGTTACTTAATTTATAGAATATATACAGAGCAGAAGAACAAGGGACCTTGGATGGGGGGAGGCAGGGAGTGGCTGTGCTTCACCTTCCGGAGCAGCTCTGCTTTCATCTTTTATATTTTGGGTTACTGGGTAGTATTTTATTTGAATTTAAAGTGTTGTTTTTTGTTTTTTTTTAAATGAAACATCATGATTATTAAGTGTTTAAAAGACCATGCCAGGGGTTCCTGGATGGCTTAGTCAGTTGAGTGTCCAAATCTTGATTTTGGCTCAAATCATGATCCCAGGGTCATGGGATCAAGCCCCATGTCAGTGTACAAGCTGAGCATGGAGCCTGCTTAAGATTTTCTCTCTCTCCCTCTCTCTCTCCCTCTGCCCCTCTTCCTTACTTGTACTCTTTCTCTTTCTCTAAAATAAAAATAAATAAATAAATAAAAGCATTCTGGCAGAGCACTCCACTGAGATGAATGTAGTTGCAGAAAAAAAGTAATTTTTGTTGTAGTGTGACATGTGAGTTCTCAGTAAATTTCAGGTCCAAAATATATTTTGTAGCATATGATTCAAAAAAACTGAGTGTTTTTTCCCTCCTTAGCCAGTTTCCCTTTTTATTACCTGTTAATGTCTGTATATCTTCTTAAAATGTCATGTACTACCATAGCAATGAAACTTTAATCTTTAGAATCTGTAGCTTATTTAGGTGGGGAGAGCTTTAAAAGTACAGTATAGTCTACTATACTGTGTTATTGATTTAATAAAAGTTGTGGGGCGCCTGGGTGGCTCAGTCGGTTAAGTGTCCGACTTCAGCTCAGGTCATGATCTCGCAGTTCGTGGGTTCGAGCCCCGCATCGGGCTCTGTGCTGACGCTCAGAGGCTGGAGCCTGCTTCAGATTCTGTGTCTCCCTCTCTCTCTGGCCCTCCCCCACTCATCCTCTGTCTCTCTCTGTCTCAAAAATAAATAAACTATAAAAAAAATTTTTTTTTAAAGTTGTATGTGTGTGTTTATTATTGTTATATATATTTTTTTCAGTTTCAGGTCTGCCCCAAAAGTCTGTGTGTATCTACCCCTGGACATCGCACTGATCTTTTTCAGAGGGATCCTAAAAATGTCCTGATAACTGATTTTTTTGGAAGTGTGCGGAAAGTGGAAATTACAACAGAGACTCTTCATTTGCAACCACATTTAGAAATCATGGAAAGCAGGTATTCATCTTGAATTATTATTTTATTAGAATATACTAGTCTCACAATTCATAAATTTTTATGTAACACTCTATTACATAAATAATATTAAGAGATGTAACTCAGTGTTTGTAAATAAACTACACATTTCTACCCCGTCTTCACTTTATGTAGGCCCTATACTTTCCAGGTTTATGAGCAGAAGCTATCAATATTAGGGGAAAGCTGAGATCATGATTAGGATTATGTTGTTAGCTTCAAAATGCAATGTTGATGATAGTGATTTGAGACTTGCTCAAAAGGACTAAAACTTTCCTTGTAACTGACTTTCTTGGAGCCATTACTTTTCATTAGTGGAGGTGTGCATAATGGTTCAGAAAACCTTCAAGAAAAGGCAGTTATGTGAATATTTCAGACACTAATACTCTAATGAGTGTGTATGCTTTCACCTGTTGGCAATAGAAAGTGTTTGTTACATGATGTGACACTGAATAGGGAAGTTGGCAGCTGGGTGTAATAAGGGCCCTGGGAATCTGGCAGATCTAAGGCAGATGAACATAAAAAGGGGAAGCTAGTGCCAAAAGAATATAGGTGCCAAATATAAACTTTAAACAATAACCTCCATGTTCAGAACTTCTTTGGGTTTCAGCAATCTGGCTACTTCTCTCTCTGCCATGTATTTTGATCCCTAGAGTCTGGGTGGTTTGTGAGCCTTGTTCAGTGGTATCTCTGGTTTTTCTCTAGTGTTAGTTACATTATGTTAACCTGAAACAATTTATCTGGAGCTATTGTAAATTTGGAGGGACCCTCTCATCAACAGATGCTATGGTTTCGGATTTATTTGGAGGCTCTTGGTAATTCATTAGGGAAAGGAATGAGAGAGGTATATACACCCTCTCTTGGGGAGTAGATGGTGTGTGAGTGTGCGGTGAGTATGCATGCCTGCACAAAACCAACAGGGGAGAGGGAGATTGAGAGAAATTGGTTGACTTACAGTATGTGACCTTTAGAAATATTTATAATGTTTCATTTATTTTTTTCCCCTGTAAACAGTTTTAAAGGAAAAATGCTTTGTTAGGATTAAATAATGTCTCAGTTAGTAACCATTTCTTGAAATATATAGATATATTTTACTAGGCATTTAACTTTGTTATTTGTGATTGTCTAATGCAATCATTGGAAACTCATACTTCTGGCAACTTTTCTGGATTACTAACTGGCAACATAGATTACTCTCAATTTTGAAAATTTCAAAGACTTATAATTGAGCTTACAGGTGTTTTAGGAATAAGTTTAAAAACTAGTACAAAATGCATGTTTTTTGAAGATTGAAAATTGATACTATTATTGTTTCCTATGTTGGATATTCAAAACCTTGGATCTTTCCAATTTCCTATAGCTATTGGCTTAAAAATATTTTTAAAGATATCAGATGATATTCTACAGCAATATCATTTGTATTTGTTATTTTATTTTTTTAATGCTTATTTAGAGAGACAGAGAGAGCATGCAGAGGAGGGGCAGAGAGAGAGGGAGAATCCGAAGTAGACTCTTTACTGTCAGCACAGAGCCCGATACAGGGTTTGAACTCATGAACTGTGAGATCATGACCTGAGCTGAAACCAAGAGTTGAACGTTTAACCGACCGAGCCACCCAGGTGCCCCTAATTTTAAATACTGAATTTCGATTACCTTTGTAAAACAGCTAGATTATATATATATATTACAAATAGTTTATTGTCAAGTTGGTTTCCATATAACACCCTAAATTATATTTTAATACTTAGCAACTAAAATTGAAATGTCTTTTACCAAATTCATTTTGTAATTTTCCTTGAATTTAAGCCTATTAAATTATAAGATATACCTTCTCTTAACCATCTCATCATTGCATTAATTCTTTTTAAAGGCAAAGATCATCTTTATACTTTTTCCTTCACTAATTTTCGACTCTCTCTCTCCACTTAACACAATATTAAATATGCAGTTGAGTATACAATAAAAAATGATTTCAGTGGAATCTACTAAGTCTCATTATATGTTTTGGAAGAATGGAATTTTGTCTTATAAGTTATCTCCGTGTATTAGTTCAAGAGCAGAAATTGTTGGCACTGAAAATTATCTTAATGTATCTTTAATCAAGGAGAAAATTTTGAGCCTCAAAGCCAGGCACCAGGCATTGCTGAATTACAGCACCCTCTAGTGTTTATAAATAAATTTTATTTAGAATATTATGTACAAATGGTTTCATGATTATTGGTATATGTTATCCAATTAGGAGAATTAAGTTTCCAACATGCTTCAGGAATTTTGAAATGGATGCTACAAATATTATCTCATTGTATGTAGGTAGTATTTGCATAAATATGAATGTAATCAGATATTTGTTTAGAGAAAAGTATATTCATGAGAGGTCAGATATCACAAAAAATATTTTATTAAGGAGATGATGAGTTAGGATGTATATGTATTTTTTTCATATCTTGGGTTAAAAATATCAATATAGTCACTGTTAATTAAAGCTGGCAGTTTTGCTTTTAAAATATTACTTCTACATATGTTAGGGAAACAACAGAATTGATTCATTCAGACAATTCATATTTCATATTTTGCATACAAGAGTATACTAGACTAAACTCAGATATGATGGAGAACCTTAACACATAAAATTTGCTGAAGTATCTGTATGAAATTTTTGTTATTGTCTTCTGAAACAGATATTGAGTAAGGTACAGTTATAAAGTTAGTAACAACACCTTGTTTCTGCATGTGTCTTAGTAATTGTGTGATTAAATTATTTGTATGAACAAATGATATAAAATAAGGATTGACTGCAGTAAGTTTGGCGTCTGTAACTTGATTCTAAACTGCTTCACCTGTGTATACACAGGCTTACCTTTGAGGAGTATGTAGACAGTAGCCTGCCCTCCCGAAAGATTGGGCTTTTTAGAATCTAGTAATAATAAGTATTATTCAGAATACCTGGTTTGTGTCCTTACCATAAAGGAAAATAGTCTCCAGCTTGTGGATGTCAAAAGATAGGCATGTTTTAGTGTTACAAAACACAGAAGTTCTAAACTCAGTCAGCCTTGACCAAGAAAAAATGGAATCCAGGACAGTATTAACTGTAAATGCTCATCTTTTATCCTGGTTAGTTAGGTGAAAACTCACCTAGCCTGACTTTTGCTTTAGGCCTTAAATTTAGGCGCTGGATTCTATTTGCGAATGCTATTTTGTTGTAATTTTATTCTATTATATTAGAACTTCTTTCTTTTTTGAAGCAATCTTTAGCAATTGAAATTTTTTGAGTATAGCAGGAAATTTGAGACAGGACTGTTTTCTTACAGATTCCTTACAGACCTCCAACAGAAATAAGACATAGCCTCCCCAAGGTCAGTCTGTGTTTTGAACACCAGAGTAGGCCTCTTCCAAGGGCTCGTTAAGGAAGTCCCCACCTCACGTAGATCAAAGTTTAGACAGCTGCTGCCATAGTCATCATATTTTAAGCCCTTTCTATGTGCTTGATGCTTTATATGATCACATTAGCTAGGACTATTGAGTTGTAATAATAGAATCCAACCTGAGCTACATTTTTTAAGGACATTTGTTATACAGATATTCTGTGTTTTATGGAACCAAAAGACTGACCCCAGAAAGGGAGTGGAAACAGGAACCAGATATCAGTCAGAAACACAGGCAACGCTCTCTCCATCTCCCCGTTGTTTCAGTCTTTTCTCTGCTGCTCTGGCCAGGTAGGGGATAACGTGTGTACACCACTGCTCTGGAGATTTATATCTGTTCTGTTGGTGATAATGCCCAGACAGAGAATGAACTTGCTCATTCCCAATTCTAAGCTCCCCAGAGGGCTTCATGATTAGCCCAGCTTGGGTCAGGTATTCACCCTTGGTCGAGCTGGGCAGTAGTGGGGTCGTATAACACAAAATCATGGCTGCTTGGGAGACCACCTCATGTTTATAAGATGAACCCCAAAAAAGGGTCTTGAGAGCTAGGTAGATATCCTGAAGAGTGTTTATCTTAATCTCTTTTTAACCCACATGATAACTTCATGAGGCTATGATTTACGTTAGGTTTCAAGTATAGTGTAAGTAGGGATTGAGGTTCATTTTTTCCCGTATGGATATCTAGTTATTCCAGCACTGTGTATTGAAGAGATTGAATCTGGGGCACCTGGATGGCTCAGTCAGTTAAGCATCTGACTTCAGCACAGGTCGTGATCTCATAGTTTGTGGGTTCGAGCACTGCGTCGGGCTCTGTGCTGACAGCCAGCTCAGAGCCTGGAGCCTGTTTCAGATGCTGTATCTCCCTCTCTCTCTGACCCTCCCCTGCTCACTCTGTCTCTCTCTCTCTCATAAATAAATAAAACGTTAAAAAAAATTAAAAGATTGAATCTTTTTTTTGTTTGTTTGTGTGTTTGTTTTTTATTTATTTTTGAGACAGAGACAGACAGAGCATGAGTTGGGGAGGGGCAGAGAGAGCGCGAAATACAGAATCTGAAACAGGCTCCAGGTTCTGAGCTGGCTGTCAGCACAGAGCCCGATGCAGGGCTCGAACCCACAACCGTGAGATCATGACCTGAGCCGAAGCTGGATGCTTAACCAACTGAGCCACCCAGGTGCCCCAAGTGAATCCTTATTGGATTATGTTGGCACTTTCGTAAAAAATTACATGACCACCATGTATGTGGGTCTATGTCTAGACTCTGTTCTGTTGTGTTGAGCTATATCTCTGTTAACACCAGCATTATATACTATGTTGATTATTTTAGCTTTATGGTAAGTTTTGACATTAGTTTGTATAAACCCTACAAATCAGTTTTTCAAGGTTATTTTGACTATTCTAGATCCTTTGTGTTTCCATATAAACTTTAGAATCAGTTTGTCAATTTCTAAAAACAAAACAAAATTTTAAAAGCCTGCTGAGATTTGAGAATGAGATTGGATTGACCCTATATTAATTTGATGAGCATGGATACCTTAAAAATATTGAATCCTCTGGTCCATGAACATGTCTCCATTTATTTAGAATTCTTATAATTTCTGTCTGCATTGTTTAACAGTTTTCTCTGTAGGTATCCTCTAGGTTTTTATTAAACTTATTCCTAGCTATTTTTGGTTTTGATGCTGTTTTAAGTGATACTTTAAAAATTTATATTTTATTTGTTACCTATGAAGTGCAATAAATTTTTATATTGACTATATTCTGGGATGCTATGGAATATAAATGTTGATCAACTCAAACCCAGTCAAAATCCCAGCAGGCTTTTTTGTAGAGATTTACAAACTGATTCTAAAATTTATATGGGGGGCACCTGGGTGGCTCAGTCAGTTAAGCGCCGGCTTCGGCTCAGGTCATAATGTCACCATTTGTGGGTTCGAGCCCCGCGTCAGGCTCTGTGCTGACAGCTAGCTCAGAGCCTGGAGCCTGTCTTCAGATTCTGTCTCCCTCTCCCTCTGACCATCCCCTGCTCACGTTGTCTCTCTCTCTCATTTGTTTACTAGGAAATCAAATCGAAATTTAAACATACATATTTAGCAGAAACATCTGTTTTGGTGTCAGACAGAATAGACTGAGGGATATGAAACTTTGTGATCAAACAATTCACCGAATATTGCTCATAGTAAATTCTAAATGATTATGAAAGTTTATGAATGAAAGATTCACTAAAGTCGTTCAAGGGATAACTGATAGGATTTCTCCTCTACTATTCTACATACTACTATACGTCTTTAAGTGATTAATTTAGTCATCAATATAATTCTGTATTAAGCATCTTGTTTGCCCACTTATTTTATATTGTTATTTGTAAATGTTAGTAACTACAGTCATTCAGGAACTGATTAAAGTGGAATTTGAGAGCATAAATTAGATGTGATTATTTGATTTATAAAGACAAAACTGATAACTAGCCTTCTTGTTAGTTTGCATTCATTAAAGTTTTTATTGTTATAGTTTATTGTTATAGCTTCAAATGTGTTGATTATGGGCAGGTTTTTCAAAGCAGTTTAATTCACTACCTACAATTAAACAAAAACATTTAATTGAGCTGGTTTATGACTTTTAAGAAATCAGTGTATATAAATAGTATATAGCAAAATATAGTGTTTTATCCCTTTGTATAAGTAAAACTTCCCTGGGGCGCCTGGGTGGCTCAGTCTGTTAGGCTTCCAACTTTAGCTCAGGTCATGATCTCACGTTTGTGAATTTGAACCCTGCATTGGGGCTCTGTGCTGACAGCTCAAAACTTGGAGCCTGCTTCAGAATCTGTGTCTCCCTCTCTGTTTGCCCCTCCCCTGCTCGTGCTCTGTCTCTCTCAAAAATAAATGAACATTAAAAAAAAAACCTATTTCCTAGAGTAGAAATTAGTAAGTATTATGTTTCCTAGGGATACTAATTTCCAAGTAGTGTTTATTAATTTTTAAACTGATCAAAGCAAAGTTAGTTTAAATGCTGAATATATAGAACCTAAAAGCTGTAAATTAAAAAAGCTAAAAATGATATAGTATTATTTATAAAATAGAACATTAGAACTTAATCTATTAGGCAATCAAGTTCTGAATTATATGGGAAAGTAGATTGTGTGAGCTTGAAGGTTTAACTCTTTGATTCTATGTTTTGTGACTCACTTGGTCTCCTTACAAATTGTAATATTTTGTTGCTCAATTCCACTAAATTAAGCTTTAGTTAAATCAACTTAGTGTCTGTTATCTGACAATATTTTACTATTATGCTATTTGGCTATAGCATAATAGTCAAAGACACAGTCAGTTCTTGAATTTAGAGCCTCTGCCTTTTAAGCTGTGTACCTTAGACAAACCATATGACTTTGATTCTCAGTTCCCTTATGTGCCAATGGGAATAATAACTTTACTTTATAAGGTTATTAAGAGACTTAATTTTTATTTGCCTTTGAACTCTTGGTTCTGAACTTCAATATAGTAAAGTGCTTAATAAGTATTCAACATTAGGGACAGAATATATCACATATACTGATAAAAATTGCTAGAATCCTATTTCTGATATATTGGCTATTTGCAAAAATTTTCTATTTTGCTTTTATTAACGTAGTACTAGAAAGTATTTATTTTATATCTGAAGGTTTCTTATTTGGAGTACTGCAAAGAATTGGGAAATTGTGTTTAACCAGAAGATGGCAGTAGAATTACATGTTTGTACATATGGAACAATCCTATTTTTTTAATGCTGAAGATTGAGATAGTTTGTATCTTCAAATAAATTATGATCTTTGTTTCTTCAGACTAGTGACAGTAGAAAAAGACTTTTCATGTTGAATTTTCAGTTTTAAAAGGGATGATAAAATTTTTTCTCTATATGTAAGTTGTTTTGCTTTAATAAATGTAATAATATAGAATTTTAAAAAATAGGTAAATACAAGATCTTTTTGAATTGCACCTATTCCAGCATATTTTAGCATATTATTAAATACTTAATCAAGAAATTGAAGGTTCATAAAAAATCTTAAGGTGTGTGAAGATTATTTATGATTAATTAGTAATGGAGATGGAACAGTTTTCATTTATAATTTGTCTGTGGGGAAAACTAGATTCATTATTTTTATAATGTTCTTAATGCTTACTTTTGAGAGAGAGAGACAGAGTGTGAGTGGGGGAGGGACGGAGAGAGAGAGAGGGAGACACAGAATCTGAAGAGGGCTCTAGGCTCTGGGCTGTCACATGTCACATGTCATCACAAACCATGGGATCATGACCTGAGCCAAAGCAGGATGCTGACTGAGCTACCCAGGCACCTTTAGATTCAATACTTTTAAAATTGATTTATATATAACACTTCAGGGTTGTAGCTAGTAGGTAAAGCAAGATGGCAGAAGTCATTTATATTAATAATATAAATCTGTAGTCCCATTTCAGAAATTGCCAGTTTTATTGAAATCATGGTATGCCTTGCTGTCTGGTTTTCAAGTATTCTACAGGAGAATTGTTGCTAAATTGTATCTCCCAGTGCTAAACAGAACCTTTAAGGCAATCCGATGCAGTATAAAGAGTATGGAGGTAAATGAACTTGTATTCAAATTCTGGTTTAATTCTCTGCTTTTGCCTTCAGGCATATTACTTAATCTCTCTGCAACTCAGATATTTTTTATCTCTTAAAAGGTGATCTACTCTCTCCCTTCAGAGTTATTGTGAGGATTGGAGATAACATATATAAAAATTAGCAACTTTATCAATGCCTTTTTTTTAATGTTTATTTAAATATTTTTGAGAGTGAGACAGAGCGTGAGCAGAGGAGGGGCAGACAGAGGGTGAGACACAGAATCTGAAGCAGGCTCCAAGCAACTAGCTGTCAGCACAGAGTCCAATGCTGGCCTCAAACTCACAAACCGTGAGATCATGACCTGAGCCCAAGTTGGACGCTTAACTGACTGAGTCTCCCAGGCACCCCATCAATGCCTTTTTTAAAAGCATGCCATGTAAAACTCATGACAGCCATACTGATGTCTCTCCTCCAGACAGAAGATACAGTGGGAGTGTTACCATCTTTATTTGGTATACTCTATAGCACTGTTTATGTAGTTTGATATACATTTTTTGAGCCATGCCATACATATTGCTCATTGACAGGAATTACTGTTAGCTTGACTTTTCCATACTTACTCATGTAGTTGATTTTTTTTTAACTCTGTTTTGGACTTTCTGCCTATCTCATTGTGTTTGTATCTTAGCAGTAATTATCTTGCAAATATTAGCTTATCGTTGTAGTCTTTAGAACACTTTTAGTGTAAAAAAAAAAAAAAAAAGAACACTTTTAGTGTTCTACCAGTCTTTTAGGATACTTACTCCAATATGATAATGTGAATGTGAAACTATATAGATTTTATTGTGGAGGGACAATAAACCTGGTAAGGAACAGGACTGTGAGTTCTTTGCCAGCAATATCCTTCATAATTCACATCAGTTTTGGGGTGTGGCTGTAAAATTATTGGAAAATTCTGATTCTCCCAAGGCTAATTGATAATTAGAAATTTCATGATAATTTGAGAATTGTACCTAAAAACTGCAAGTAAAGTCATTTATGTGAGTTTTCATTAAACTGATATAATACTATTTAAAGTATATTTTTCTGTAAATGTAATAGAGAAATTTCTACAAGGTTAACAAGAATTAAAAATGCTTCTTTTAAAATTAATTTTCTCATAAAAATAAAAAACAGGAAATTGAAAACAAGTTTGATTTTTGCCTATGTCTTGGTAGTATAGTTATTAAATATTTATGTGAGAAAGACTATATATTATGTTTCTTCATGAAACAAACATTTACTAGTAATTTTTATTTGAGCAACAGATAACATTAATCTATCCAACATTGACTAGTTCTGTCATTCTCCATCTTTGTTTGACATTCAGTTATACAAAGTTCTTGTCATAATAATAACTCTAGACTTGTGCTTTCTTTAATTCTATAAAATTGTTACATATTATTCTGAAAGTACCTGTACTAAGGAAAGCATGCATATTGTTACGGATTGTTTTATTATTTTTTTCGGTAAGATTGATCAATCTCATTTTAACTTTGATATTAAGAACCTTTGTTCTTCTTTGGGGTGCCTGGGTGGCTTAGTTGGTTGAGCGTCCGACTTTCGCTCAGGTCATGATCTCGCGGTTTGTAGGTTCGAGCCCCGTGTCGGGCTCTGTGCTGACTGCCAGCTCAGAGCCTGGAGCCTATTTCAGAGTCTGTGTCTCCCTCTCTCTCTGACCCTCCCCTGCTCATGCCGTCTCTTTCCTAGAAATAAATAAAAATATTTTTTAAAAAAAGAACCTTTGTTCTTCATCTCATGGGATCAGCTTCTAACGTTAATTAATGTTTTCTAGTATGATTTCTCTAAAGTGACAAACAAATGAAAATTAATGAAATATGAGAGTTCAAAGGATATGATCTCAGAATACGCGAGTGTCACATGGTAGCAGTAAGTGTTGATGCAGGCTGAAAGCCACTTGGATCACACTGAGCAGTAGCGGACCTAGTGTAGTGTGTCTGAACTACACTGCCAGTCGGATTCAGACGCCTGGTAAGCAGTTTAAACTGGGTTGTATTAAGATTAGTATATCTGATTTTTTAAGTTTATTTTTATACCAAATATATGTATATTAAGCTTAAGTATGGTGAGAGATGGAGTAGGAACACAGTATTTTAGATTTCTGTTAGGTGATTGAAAGACTGCATGCTGTAGGACAGTCCTTTGCACTTTTGCTGCAAGGTACTGAAGCAGGTAATAATGAGCTCTATGGTGAGGCATAAGTTAAGAGGGTAAATAACCTGTGGCTTAGAAATTCTACCCTCAGCTTCTGTTGCTTGCAATACAAAAAGTTGTAACTGTACTATTGCTTTGTATAAACATGATATATACATTTAAATCTTTGTATCTTTTAATTTATGGTTTAAAAAGTAACTGATGTTCAAATGATTTCTGTTTTGTATGCTAAAACACTGTAATATGTCTTCTAAGTCACAGAAAATGATTAAAATATATCTTATATGATTTTAGTGTTAAGGGTAGTTTTTTTCTAATTTGTTGAAAATTAGGCACAATAGAACCTTGAATATCCAGAAATTAGGTAACTTCCTAGTATACTGTAAAGAGTACAGGAAAGTTGCCAAGGAGTTGACTCTGAATATGAGAAATCTCATTTCTACCTTAGATGTAAAAACACTACTTGACTTTAATGGCCTTTGGCATTTGTAGTTTGAAATTTCATCAGAAGGAAACATTTCTCAATAAAAGAATACCCTATAATATTCAGAATTAGATACATTTCACTATTCCCTAAATAAGAAATGAATGTAAATGAGTTATGGAGGTGGTTTGAAGTTAATAATAAAGAACAATCAATTGATTTCATTTTCAGAATTGTTGCTGACTGCATTTTTCTGAAAAAAACAAAAACAAAAAAAACCCCAAAACAAACTCTTCTGTTATAAAATACCTACCTGTGCTGTAAATTACAAACAAAAAAACCAAACCTACACACATACACTTTTAAGTCCATAGCTGAGCTACCAAGAAAGTAGTTAAATAGAAACAACACAGTTTGGCATTTCTGGCTTTTTCTATATTGAACTAGAACTGGTGGCCTTCCCTTATTCAGTGGAAGTGCTGCACAGGTTCAGTTTTATACAATGTTTCTAGGTAGTTGCAGCAGGTGTTCCAAACATGCAACTTCCTAGGCATTTGGCAACAAGTTCAGACCCTTTGTCTCCCTCCTAGACTTACTTAGACTTACTATAAAACCAGTATGGATGAGCTGGGTGTCTCTCCTAAAGCCAACCCATCACATGTCCAGATACACCGTAATTAAAAAATGCCTTTAAAAGGAACCATGCTTCAATGAGAAAAAATGAAATCTGGCCTTGTGTAGCAACATGGATGGACCTTGAGGGTGTTATGCTGAGCGAAATAAGTCAGGCAGAGAAGGACAAATATCATATGTTTGCACGTATAGGAGGATTAGGAGGAACTTAACGGAGGACCATGGGGGAGAAGAAGGGGGGAAATGGTGGGAGAATGGGGGAAAGGGAGAGAGGCAAACCATGAGAGACTCTTGAATGCTGACAAAAACTGAGGACTGATGGATGTGGGTGGGGGGGGATGGGCACCGAGAGGGGCACTTGTGGGGATGAGCACTGGGTGTTACATGGAAACCAACTTGACAATAAACTATTTGTAAAAAAAAAAGGTGAAATTAAAAAAAAAAAAGAATTTGCTTCTGATAAAGCAGTTATATTTTAAAAAAAAAATAAATAAATAAAAGGAACCATGCTTTATCTTGCTGCCGGCCCTTCTATCTATCTGCGAGGCAGAAAGTAAGAGCCCATTGCTGAACAGTGGTTCCCAATAGGAACCTCCACTTTCCTCAGTGATAGGGAAATCTGTTGGAGGAAAACATATAAGGAGCTAAAATCCAAGGGGTAAGTAAATGTGGAAGGGCAGGCTCCCTAAATGATAATTACTGATCTAGAAATCTAGAGTTCTGAGTTAGAATGGCTTTCTATGAGAGGACAAAAACTCTATTTGTGGGTAGTTAAGTTTAAGAAATAACTCAGCTTAAAATTTATTACACAACTAAACTATGGTTAAAGAATGAACAAAAAATAAGGACATATTCAAACATACCAAAACTGACAGTATTTTGAATCAATACACCTTACTTAAAAACATCTAAAGCAGATGTACTTCTTGAAAAAGGCAAAGGACCTAGAAAAGGGGTCTCAGTGGTAGTAAAATGGTAGTAAATTTAACAAAAATTGAGTATGTTTTATAATTACAGTAATAGAGATGATGATAATTGGGGAAGTAAGTTAAAGCACTAGTGTATTTAATAACAATAATACATAAGAAGGAGAGTATTTAAACTATTCTGAGGTTGTTTTGAGGGGGATATGAGTGCTAAGTTTTAATAGCTTTAGACAGTAAGTTATGTATGCATTTTATATTTTGAAAATGATCACTAAATTAATAGAAATAGAGACAAGAAAAACAGTACAGGAGGGAAAAAAATGGAATTAAAAAAATCAATGTGGGAGTCACAAAGAAGTGAATGTGAAAGAGGAAAAGGCAGGAGAAATAGAAATTACAAACTAAAAATATAATATAATTATGATTATGTTGATTATAACAATAAATTTAAATAAATTAATTTTAATCAATTTTAATTAATTTTTAATTTAAATTAATTTTAAAAACAGATCATCAGGGGTGCCTGGGTGGCTCAGTCAGTTAAGTGTCCGACTTCAGCTCAGGTCATGATCTCATGGTTTGTGAGTTCAGACAGCCTGGCATCAGGCTCTATGTTGACAGGTCAGAGCCTGGTTGGAGCCTGCTTTAGAGCTGTGTCTCCCTCTTTCTGCCCCTCCCCTGTTCTCTCTCTCTCTCTCTCTCTCTCTCTCTCTCTCTCAGAAATAAACATTAATTGGGGCGCCTGGGTGGCTTAGTCGGTTGAGCGTCCGACTTTCGCTTAGGTCACGATCTCGCGGTTCGTGGGTTCGAGCCCCGCGTCGGGCTCTGTGCTGACTGCCAGCTCAGAGCCTGGAGCCTGTTTCAGTCTGTGACTCCCTCTCTCTCTGACCCTCCCCTGCTCACGCTGTCTCTCTCTCTCCTAGAAATAAATAAAACATTTAAAAAAATTAAAAAAAAATAAAATATGTATGTATAGAAATTCTAAAACACTTTGAGTAATTCTTAGAATAAAATATCAATGTAAATTTAAAAAACAGAAATGAGTAATAATGAAAATATTAAGTATCAAAAGTAGCATGATACAGTTTTGGATTCTGGATAGGATTAAATAATTCACAACAGGCTTATGATCCCACCAAGAATAACTAGAAAAAACAGGCAAAAATAATATATTTAAAGACATCAGAGAAGTACAGAAGCAATGAGGACCGAGAAGCTAAAAATCCAGATTTGGGAAACCTTCTCAGAGGTAAGCTGAAAATCTGTAGCCACTTTCCACTGAGTTAGTTTACTGATTTGGGGACTAAGCCAGAAATCTAGAATCTGAGTTTGGTCCAGGAAGCGGGTCATTGCTTGTGGATAGGGAAACCAGAATTTTTGGTGATTGTATGAGGTCAGAGTGACACAGTTGTCACTTAGTCACAAAACCAGTTTCCCTTTCAAGACACTTGGCTCAATTACACGGCTAGTGTCCCTTTCAAAATATCAAATTCTGAAACTAAAGCAAAGCTAACTACTAAAAGGAAACCTTTAGAAACTAGAGCTGAATTTATTAGTTTTGTAATTTGTAGGAGATCAAGATCTTTAGGGTGAGAGTTCCCAAAGAACATACCAGCTGAAGGATGACAGTTATGGGGATGGTATTGTGAATTGACCTACAATTCATAGTTATTTTTCCCATTGAGTATATTTATTGATTCTCAGTGCAGGAACAGAAATTGGCAAACTACAGCCCATTGGCCAAATCTGTCCTGCTGCCTGTTTTTGTAAATAAAGTTTCATTGAAAACAACCACATTTATTCCTTCATTCATTTACATATTGTCTATAGCTACTTTCATGCTATAATGGCAGAGTTGGGTAGTTGTGACAGAGGCTATATGGCCAAAAAGCCTAAAATACTCTCTGATCCTTTACAAAAAAAAAAAAAAAAAAGGTGTTCACCTCTACATTAGAGGTTTGGCCTCTGATAAGGGTCACTAATGGGGACAGAGTAACCAGTATAACTTTGGGCTATACTGTGGGCCTGCAGTCTGTTCTGATGCTGCACAGGACAAAAGACAAAAATCTAAGCCAGAAACTTTTCAAAAGCATAGTGGAATTTTCTGTAGTCTATCCATACTGAGGGGATAAAGACCTGCCTGGCTTCAGTGTAAACCTTGAATGTCCTTACCCTAAGAGTAGGGACAAATTAAAGGTAAAATAAGTCTTTAACGAAATTATAAGGCAGTCTTAATTCAACTCAATCTCTAGTTGAATGGAAGTGATCAGATTGCCAATCTCCAGCTGCTTAGCATAGGAAAATATGGATCTTTTCAGATGTAAAATAGCATTGTCAGTAGGTTTTTTATTTTTAAATATGAAGTATCCTATATACTATCCATCCAAAATTACTACGTGCATATAAGACAGGACACTGACCATATACTAAGAAAAACAAAATAAAACATAATATAGAAGCAGACCCACAAGTGATCCAGAACTTGGAGTTAGTAGATAAGAACCTTACAAGTTCATATTAAACCATATATTTAATATGTTGAAGAAAAAAGGAAAAAATAATTCTTAAAAACAGATGAAAGATAGGGAAACACCAGAGAATATGAATATGTGTGTGTGTGTGTGTTTGTGTACACATATAAAACAAATAAAAAACAAGTGAACATTCTAGAATTGAAAAATGTAGTATCTGAACTAAAGGACTCAATGAATGGCTTAATAATAAATTGGATATATCAGAAAACAGGATTAGTGTACTTGAAAACAATTCAATAGAAAATATGCTGAAGCAGAGAAAGGAAGAAAGAAACAAACAGAAAAGAGAATAAGAAACATAGATTCAGTAAGATGGTATAGTATGTATAGTGTCTTAGGGGACAGATTGAAAATAGAAAAGAATCAATAGTTAGATAATGAACAAAACTATGGAAACTCATCAAACCACATTCAGCTGACTCTGCTAACCCTAAGCGAGATGAACCACAGCTTGGCACATCAATGCTGAAAAATCATAGAGGAAAATCTTAAAAGTCCATGGGAGAAGAAAAGACCTGTTACTTTTAATACTGACATAAACAGTGGAAACCAAAAACAATAGAATGACATGTTTAAAGTGCTGAAAGGAAGAAAACTCCAAATCTGTAATTCTTTGCATAATGAAAATATCTTCCAAAAATGAAGGTGAAATGAGATGTGTTCAGACAGGTAAAACAGGAGATTTGTTGCCAGTGTACCTGAACTAAAATATACATAAATGGAGTTCTTCAGCCAGAAATAAAATGGTCTTACAGGGAAACAGAGAAATTCTGTAAGGAATTAAGAGAGCCAGAATAGGTCAGTATATCATATAACATAATCACATATTGTTGAGACGAAAACAAAACAAAACAAAACAAAAAAACAAAAATAAACTCATTGAGTTAAAAACATTTGTAGAATTAAAATACATGACAACAATAATACAAAAGACAGAGGAATAAATGGAAGTGTAAAATACTATTCTTATGGGAGAAATGGTAAAAGTAATCAGCTTGATTAGACTAACAAGTCAAAGTTCGGTGTTCTAATGTCTCAAGTAACCACGATAATAATGGTAAATATATGTATCACTACCATGTTAATACAGGAAAAGAATTAATAAGATATTTGGTTAATCCAAAAGAAGAAAAGAAAGAAAAAGGAATATCAAATAGATGGGAAGTAGAATAAAGATGGTAATTATAAATCCAGCTATTTCAGTTGTGAAATTAAATATAATTAGACCAAATACCCTATTTGAAAGAGTAGGTGGTCATACTAAATTAAAAACAAAACCCCAAAATGTGTTGTATATGTGAAATTTTCAATATAAGTGCACAAAGGCCACTTGGAATATGGCTAAATGAGAAATACTTTGTAATATTTAGAGGGAATTTAGGGAAAAAGTAAGTAAAAGAAATGAGTTAATTCAGCAAGTAAAAAAAAATACTTCCTTTTTTTTGGCTGTAAAAAAAATGTACCTTCTCTCAACAAACTGCCAACTTAAATGTCTTTTTACCTCTGATGTCTATCAGACATGGGTAGGGATGACATATATGAACAGAATAAAAAAGAAAGCATGCTACTTAACTCATTTAGTGGAACTAGTTAATTAAAAACATTTTTTAAATGTTTTTTATTTATTTCTGAGAGAGAGAGAGACAGTGTGAGCAGGGAGGGTCAGAGAGAGAGAGGTACAGAATCTGAAACAGGCTCCAGGCTCGAAGCTGGCAGTCAGCACAGAGCCCGACGCAGGGCTCAAACCCACGAACCATGAGATCATGACCTGAGCTGAAGTCAGACGCTTAACCGACTGAGCCACCCAGGTACCCTGGAACTAGTTAATTTTAAAAGCAAAAACTAGACATGAAGAGTATGAAAAAATTATAGAGACCGCCTTGGTTATGATCACAGATGCAGAAATCTTAAATAAAAGTCAAATCAAGTGATGTATAAATAAAAATACTTCCTAACCAAATGGAAGTTCTTAAAATTGCAGGAATAGTTTAGGATTAGAAAATATATTAATGTATTTCATCATATTAACACATTAAATGAGAAATACTGTGTTTCAGTTTATACAGAGAAAGCATTTGATTAAAATTCATCAGTGATGAAAAAAACATTATACTTTCGAGTGAATCTTTATTAGCATCTCAGTGAAATTCAGACAGAATAAGGATGCGTGCTATCATTTCAACAATTCATCATTTGTAGAAGTCCAAACTAATACAAAGAAGACAAGGGAAAATATAGGAAGTATAAGAATCAGGAAGAGACAAGCTCCCCCCCCCTTTTTTTATAGACTATATGATAGAAAATCTAAGAGAATCTACCATTTCATAATTACTAAACTCAGTAAGAGTATAAGGGTGCCTGGGTGGTTCAGTCAGTTGTGTGTCCAACTTTGGCTCAGGGCATGATCTCACAATTGTGGGTTTGAGTCTGTATTGGGGTCTTGGCTGTTGGCACAGAGCCTGCTGTGGATGATCTGTCTCCCACCCCCCTTCCCCTGCTTGTGTACTCGCTTTCTCTCTCTCTCACAAAATTAAACATTCAAAAAAAAAACTTAAGAGTAGAGAAATAGTAGGGAAAGATGTCATGCCACCCAAAGTATAGCAAATAAAAAAGGATTGATAAAGTTTACTGCAACAAAATTAAAATATTATATATAATAAAAATGTAAACAATGTTAAGAGAAAATGTGAGTGATATTATTTGCAACACGTATGTCAAAGAATTTGGTCCAGATTATGTAAATAAATCTGCAAATTGATTTAAAAAAAAAAGACAAGCCAAATAGAAAAATGACCAAAAGAAATATGTTTGGAAAAGGGGAAAGACTCTTGTGCGGCGACCATTTAGGTATGATTTTAAAAGGTAAATATAGATGAAAACAATGAGATACTGTTGTAGAATATTAAGTAGTGATGATGGTGGGAAATGGGAACTTACACATTTCTGGTGGCAATGTAAATTGATATAGTTCCTTTGCTTAGCAATTTGGTTGTTTCTAGCAAAATTTAAAGTGTATGAGTTATGACCCAGCAAGTCCCATCTTTCAATAGTTACTCTAGAACAGGGATTGGCAAACTTTTCCTTGAAAAGGACCAGATACTAAATATGTTAATCTTTGTAAGTCATACGTCTTCGTTGCAAACACTCTGCTAGTGCAAAAGCAGCAACAGACAGCATATTAACGGATGGATGTGTTCAAATAGAAATTTATAGACACTAAAATCTGAATTTTATATGTTTCATTCATCATGAAATATTATTCTCTTTTTGACTTGTTTTTTTCAGCCATTAAAACATTTACAAATCATTCTTATTCTTAGGTCACAGGGCACACAGAAACAGGTGACATAATGGATCTGTCCCATGGGCTGTAATGTTTTCCTGCCATAGAACATCTCTTGCACATGTAGACAGAGTAGCCTGGAAGGATATTTACTGCAACATTATTTCTAGTAATATGTAATCAGAAGCAAATGTCCATCAATGTTGGAATATCTAAATAAAATGGAGCATTTTCATATTATACTGTATAGCTATTGATAATCATACTTACATGCTTGGATCTCAAAAACATAATATTAAATGAAAATGCAGGTGGCTGAATTATACATAGAATATAATTTATTGATGAAAATATTTATAGATATTCTAAATATTTTTCATGTATATATAGGTGTGTATGTGATAGCAAAATAAAATGACTAAAATAATAACTTTGATTATATATGCCTCATAGAGTGCCTACTGCAGTATAAGTGCTCAATAATTTTGACAGATTTTCCTGTGACCACCCCCATTACTGCCATTTTAGAATTGCCTTTGACTCTACAAAGGTAATTCCATATGTATAAAAGTTAGTTCTGTGAACTTTCGGGAAGCCTGCCTACCACTTTTGCCAAACAAGAGGTTACTTCTGAAGTCCCCCAGTGAGAGCCAGAGCTTTGTTTCCAGGGATTTTGTTAAAACCACTTTCCTGTGTTCCTCAGGAGGTATTCTTTTTTTTAACTGCTATGTGCACTTACACCGTACTGCAAGCTGACAGAAAATAAGGTGCATTTCAACAGTTGGGCCATAATTTAATATAACTTTAGTTCTCTTAGGAAATAACTTTCTGGGATCAAGAAGATTTGGTTTATCTATACAATGGAATACTACATGGCAATGAGAAAGAATGAAATCTGGCCATGTGTAGCAACATGGATAGAATTGAGGGTGTTATGCTGAGCAAAATAAGTCAGGCAGAGAAGGACAGATACCATATGTTTGCAGGTATAGGTGGATTAGGAGGAGCTTAATGGAGGACCATGGGGGAAAAGAAGGGGAAAAATAGTTGGGGAGAGGGAGGGAGGCAAACCATGAGAGACTCTTGAATGAGGGCTGATGGGGGTGGGAGATAGGGGAAGGGGGGTGATGGGCATGGAGGAGGGCACTTGTTGGGATGAGCACTGGGTGTTATATGGAAACCAACTTGACAATAAACTATTTAAGAAAAAAAGAAGGAATTAACTTTCTGTTCTCTATTTCACATTATGTCTCTTTCCCCTGCTTCATCATCTTCCTTGTGCCTCTTCAAATTAAGTAATAGACAAGGCTATGTTTTAATATCTTCTTTCATAAGTTTTTAGTTTGATAATTACAAGAATGATGGTGCTGCAAGTTTGGGAGGGGATTTCATTTCAAGGATAATGAGACGTTAGGTTGTTGTCTCATTGTATAATCTGTCTTCATGAAAATAATCTTCAGTGACTCTTGGGACCTTTCTGAAGTTGTAGGAGCATTTGCGTTTGTCTCTATTGACCAATACATTTGAGTTCTTTTCTCACTGAGAGTGTCTCTAAATGTTCAATGGGCCCCAGGTTTGTCAAGTATATCTTACACAACAATATGTGCTGCCAGTGATATGAATGCTTGAGCATTTTTAAAAACACCATTTAGGGGGCACCTGGGTGGCTCAATTGGTTGAGCGTCTGACAACTGATCTCATCTCGCATCATGATCTCACAGTTCATAGCGCGGAGCCTGCTTGGGAGTCTCTCTCCCCCTCTCTCACTTTCCCTGTCTCTCTACCCCTCTCTTCACTCTCAAAAATAAATAAACATTAAAAAAAATACAGTTTAGAAGTGGAAATTTTTTTCATCCTTTTTTATAAAACAAGATTGTGTTAAGAAATTAATTTAATTTCTCTATATACGTTTAGTTTCAAATAATTATTTTGAGACATCATGTTCAAGAGGCTACACTTAACATTGGCTAACTTCCTGTTTTTGATATGTTTTGAGAATTTCTTCTTCTTGATCTTGGGTTGCCCTAGGTGACGTGTCTTGAATTATTTTATTGATCTTCTTAATTTTTATTTTGTACTTGCCGTACACAGTGTCTGTGCTTTCCTCTTTTTTGTTGTTGGGTATATTTCTGGTGTTAGAAAAGATACCTTGGTGTTCTGCTCATAGTAAGCAATGTCATTTTATACACAAATAATCTAATAAAGAATAAATATTTCACCTGTTTCTGAATCAGATGGCCTCATATGTAGACATGGTAAGCAATTTCACAGTACTATCTCAGGAGTACTTGGATAGCACAGAAAGGTTTTTGAGGGCACTGGGCATCAGTGACAGAATAAAAGAACACAAGAGATGAGGGTTTGTAAAGACTAACTTTATAGGTGTCAGAATTTTGCCAGCAGTATTTTATTCAGTTAAGCAGAGGATTTGGACAATATTTTGATTTGAGATAGTAGCATCACTGTATTGGATCCAAAACCCTTTTGTAGTATAAGTAAATTCCACTTACTGTTGTTTTCTACACTATTTTTTAAAAAACAGTAAAGTGAGGCACTTGGGTAGCTCAGTTAGGTATGTGTCCAACTCTTGATTTCAGCTCAGGTCATAAGCTCATGGCTTGTGGGATTAAGCCCCACATCAGGCTCTGAATTGACAATGTGGAGCCTACTTGGGTTTCCCATTCTGCCTGTCACCTGCTCTCTCATGCTCTCTCTCTCTCTCAAATAAATAAACTAAGAAAAAAAAAAGAGTAAAGTAAAAAACGGAATACAGTTTTTCCATGCAGAAATTACTTGCATATTAAGTTATATAAGTAGATTTTAGTGAAAGATAATAGAGAAGTTATATCCTTTTAAGAGGGACTCAAAGCACTAAACAAAAGGAATACTAGGTTGGCTTTAAGAAAGAGACCTTACCATTTTGCAAGAGAAAATTCCCCCTTCCCTTAGAATGGCAGCCATATGTACATTGAAATTAATATTTGTAGTTTTCTCACTTTCTGAATTGTACTATAAGCATGAACAACTTGATCAGAGCTCTGAGCTCAGAGGGTGTGGGAAATGGGGCTTAGAAAGTGTGGATGACCTTAGGTGACCATTTTGGGAAAGCACTAATTCTGAGAGAATGGAAAATGCCTTATAAGGGTGGGAGGTAGTCCTTTGGAGGATTGGTGGTGATAGGAAAGAAAGAAATAGCTGAAGACAAGGGTCTAAAAGAAATAAGATAAATTAAAAAAATATTTTTAATGTTTATTTATTATTGAGACAGAAAAAGAACAGGAATGGATGAGGGGCAGAGGGAGAGGGAGACACAGAATCTGAAGCAGGCTCCGGGCTCTGAGCTGTCAGCACAGAGCCCGATGCGGGGCTTGAACCCACAAACCATGAGACCATGACCTGAGCTGAAATCAGATGCTTAACTGACTGAACCACCCAGGGGCCCCAAGACAAATTTTTTTAAAAAGACAAATTCTATACCTACCACCACCACAAAAAGTACCATTTATTAAAGAATCTACACTTTACTGTATCCACAAAGGAGGGTGCTCTTGAACTGAGAAACCTAATAAGCCAATTTATCTCTCTTCTCAACACAAGTAACTTGCTATGCTGATCCTGGAGGAAAAAAATGCAAATAATCTTTAACAGAAAAAGAAGGCAGGTGCCTGCATGGCTCAGTCAGTTAAATGTTTGGCTTCAGCTCAGGTCATAATCTCATGGTTTGTGAGTTTGAGCCCCACATTGGGCTCTGTGCTGACAGCTAAGAGCCTGGAGCCTGCTTCAGATTCCCATGTCTCCATTTCTCTGCCCCTTGCCTGGCTGTCTGTCTGTCTGTCTGTCTCTCTCTCCTCCCCACCCCTCTCTGAGAAGTGAATAAACATAAAAAAAAAAAAAAAGAAAGAAAAGCCAGGATCTGTATACAGTTGCTATAAGAAAACAAAATTTTTTTAAAAAACACCCTTCTACACACACACACACACACACACACACACACACACACACACACGGTGGAGGGGTGGGGGTAGGGAGAGAGAATGAAAGGAAAAATAAAAAAAAGAAAAGCCACAAAACAGAAGAAACCTGAAATACAACACTAGAACATGAATAACCTATATTAAACAAGCAATTGCATTATGAAAGGACACCATGAATCAGAGTTCCAGAACTCACAACTAAAATGTACAGACAACAGGAAGATGTGTGAAACAGGAGCTGATTGAACTCTGGAAGGAAAATCACAGAAGACAAAAATCATTTTAGAAATGAAAACTAAATCACAAGGTACCCAAGGGAAGATAGATATTACCAGAAGTTCAGTAAGGGATATAAAGAATAGAAATGAAAAGAGTCAAGGAAATGAAACTGAAATAAGAGAGCTAAAAGGATCAGAGAGAGTGATAGAGAAAATCCAATATATTTGGTTCAAGAAGCTGAACTAGAAAAACAAATGGAAAATGAGCAGAAATAACATTTAACATGACAATAAACTTTTCTGAAACAAAAGGAGATTTTCATTTTCCCCAGAACTGTGTGCCTGGGAGAGTTGATCTAGAACAACTGACTTAGCTATATCCTATGGCTACATGGCTACATAGAAATGTATTAGGCCTTAAAATAAAAGGATAAAAAAGACCAAGCCTCCAAGCTAAAACATAAAAATAATTTAAAAAATTAAAATATATGGGTGCCTGGGTGGCTTAGTCTGTTAAGCGTCTGACTTTGGCTCAGGTCATGATCTCGCAGTCTGTGGGTTCAAGCCTCGCATCGGGCTCTGTGCTGACACCTCAGAGCCTAGAGCCTGCTTCTGATTCTGTGTTTCCCTCTCTCTCTGCCCCGCCGCAGCTCGTGCTCTGTCTCAAAAATAAATAAACATTAAAAAAATTAAAATATATTAAAAATGATGCTAGGGGCACCTGAGTAGCTCCAGTCAGTTGAGTGTCCAAATCTTGATCTTAGCTGAGGTCTTGATTTCAAAATCAGGAGTTTGAGCCCTGTGTTGGGCTCTGCGCTGGGCATGGAGCCTACTTAAAAAAAAAAAATGAAAGTGAAAATAAAGTGGAAAGAGAATCAGCTTTGATATTGCACTTCTAGCAACATGTAAAGTAAGAAAATGATGGACATTTTTAAGAAGTTAACAATGAGAAGTAATTATAATTTGTTGTGAAACATTGATTAAGTAAACCACTTCTAAGTCCATAGAAGTAAGTGAAAACCAAGAGTTCTTGTGAATTGTGCTTGGAGTGACTTTTTAAAAATGTCCTGCAGTTATTAAGAAAATTTTCAAACCTACCCTTAGTTGATGCATACTAAAAGTGTTTAGATGTGAACTGTCATGATATATACAACTTACTTTCACATGTCTCAGAAAAAATAAATAACAAAAAGAAAATATACAAATTTGTCTGGAATTTTTCATACCAACTATTTGGCATTTTTAAACACTCAAAACAAATTGCTAAATTTCCAATATTTTTGTGTCTTTTATACTGAGAGACATTTTGTAAATAAAATGTATTCCATCTTGTACATTGTTACTTTAAATTTTTGGAATAAGTAAGGAATGAGTGCCTTTTTCATATTTCTGTGTACTTTTAGAAGTACTGCAGTTATTTAATCTTTATTCATTTGTTTCTGCAGATATTTATTGAAATCGCTCGTGCTTTAACAGTAATCGAGGAAGTGCCACCAAACTATTGAGTAGTCATTGCATTCTTCCCCTCCACAGACACACAGTAATAAAGAAACAAATGAATACAAATATAATGTCAGTTTCACATAGAAATCACTTTGATGATGAAGGAAAAAATTTGGGTTGCATGATTTTATGATTGAATTGTGGTAGCTATTTATATGTCTTTGATACAAATCCTTTTTCAGATAAATGATTTGCAAAAATTTTCTCCCATTCTGTAGGTTGTTTTTCCACTTTCTTGAAGCACAGGAGTTTTAAGTTTTGATGATATTCAATGTATCTGTTTTTCTTTTGTTGCTTGGCATGTGTTTTAAATACCTAAACATGTAGATAGACTTTTTAAATGTACATTGTGAAATTGAACATTTTAAAATAATGGGTTTTATGGGAATGGACATTTATTTTATTTTAATTTATTTTTAATTGTGGTAAAATGTATTAGTCTGCTAAGGCTGCCATCATGGAATACTATAGACTGGGTAGCTTAAACAACAGAAATTTATTTTCTCACAATTCTGGTGGCTAGAAGTCCAAGATCAAGGGGTTGGTAGGACTGGTTTCTTCTAAGGCCTTTCTTCTTGAATTATAGATGGCCACGTTTCCCCCGTTATCTTCACTTGGTCTTTACTCAGTCTGCCTGTATCTTACTCTCCTCTTCTTTTAAGGACATTATCACATTGGATTAAGGCCTATCCTAATGACCATATTTAACCTTAATTGCCTCTTTAAAGACCCTGTCTCTAAATCAGTCATATTTTGAGGTACTCATTCAACATACAAATTTTGGGGGGACACAGTTCAGCCCATGACATAAATGTGACATCAAACTTACCATTCTAATCATTTTTAATTATCCAGTTCAGTGGCGAAGGACATTTAACATTATCATGTAGCCATCATCACTGTCCATCTCCAAAAATTTTTTCATCTTTCAATACTGAACTATGCTTTTTTTTTTAATTTTTATTATTATTATTTTTTTATTTGCAAGAGCGAGAGCATGCCGTGAGCAGGGGAGAGGAGTGTAGGGAAGAGGGAAGAGAGAGAAAAGGAGAGAGAGAATCTTAAGCAGTCTCCACACACAGCTCAGAGCCCGACAGCGCTCCATCTCACAAACTTGGGATCATGAACTGAGCCAAAATTAGGGGTTGGACAAACAACCAACTGAGCCACCAGGCGCTCCTGAAACTGCCCTTTAAACAATAATTCTCTGTTCTCTCCAACTTTACCCCTGGCAATCACCATTCTGCTTTTTCTCCCTATAAAGTAATGTTTTAGGACAATTTTTTTTTCATCATGAGTGAATCTTCAAACTTCCCCCAAATTAATTCTTTTTATACTTATTCTGCAAGGAACATACAAATTTTTATCTAGTTACAAGGTTCTTTAAGCTCTTACATCATAGGTAAAATTTTGTCCTTATTTATATATCTGCCTATTTCTTGGGGTAAATTCTAGATTTCTCATCATCAGATTCCTTAACTGCAGCCCTAGAGACTCAGACCAGTCTCTTTGATTATTTTTCAAGATAAATCAAGGTTCAGTTTTTAAAATTTAATTTTTAAGTTGATAAGTTGCTGTGTAATTTACAGATAAAAATGTATAAAGGTGGTTTAAATATGTTTAGGTATTTTTATTTTGAAATCTGATGATGATTTCCTATTTCAAAAAAGGGTCAATGTTTTAAACATTTTTTTCTAATTCTCTTGATTTGGGGAGATTTTATTTTTATTCTTACTGTGCTCTTTACTATTTCATACTATTTTAGGTCTTACTGTGTCAACTCTGCATCCCATCGTAAATGTAGATATTAAAGAAAATATTTTTCATATAAAATAACAGCCTCTCAGATAGTTATTGTTGTCTTCATTTTATTCATATCTTCATTCAGCAAGCATTTATTGAGTATTGTAAGTGAACACTGCATATACAAGAAAGACTAAGACCTGGTTTTTGTCTTCAGGAAGGTGAAAGTATGTCTTAAACAAGTTTAAATATTTATCTTTGAGAGAAGAATAAACAAAGAAGGGATTGGTGGTTGGTCCAAACAGGAAGCAGAATGAGGAACATTAGAGAGGCATGGTGTTAAAGCTCTCTGGCAGGTGGCCAATAGCTGAGGATGTGGCTGATACAATAGACTGTTACAAAGAGAAGGAGTAGTTGCCAGACATGGAGGTTGAATGTGGTTGGAGCCAGGTTTTGAAGGCCTTAAATAATATATTATAAAGCACACCCTATAAACAGGGAATTCTTAAATAGTCTTAAGTCTCAGAGTAAAAGGATCCAAAAATATTAGATGATGTTAATCTTATTACATCATAATTAAATGCATTTTGAATGTATTTATGGTTACATCATTTAAAAATTATCACTAGGTAGTTTTTTATTGATTTTAATAAATACTAGTTATTTCAGAAACGGTAAGTATAGATTTTTAATAATTTTCATATTTGGTGTATTTAAAAATAGTATTTACCTTAGCCATGTGTTTTGTAACTGCTTTTTTTCAGTTACAAGAAAGACTGGATGGATGAGGAACTAGTGGAACCTCTGAAATATGCTGAACAACTTCCTGTAGCTCAGATAATACACCAGGTTTGCTTTTCATTTTATTCTTTTGAAAGAAACAAGATTTTTAATCTTTGAAAAGTAATTGCCTTTGTTAGGTTTTTTGGAATCAATGTGCTATAGCTGAAAGGCATGCCAGGCCATCTCTCCCTATTTAGACACCACCTATTACAGTTGGAAGTCTCATTCAAAGCACAATATTAAAAGGCTACTTGCTGTGTATAGTGGAATTCTTACTTCTACAAAATGCAGGGTAAAGCCAGAATTATCTTTTGTTCATTACTTAACAACAAGAGTTAATTTCAGAAAACTTTCATTTGAACCATTGTGTATAGCTCTTGTTAGTGACAAGGAGAAAGAGCTGAAAAATTGTCAGTTGGTGTAATTTTTTTTAGTAGCTAAAATAAGAAAACAGTCTTTCCTTCCTTCCTTCACACTACCCCATTATCAACTCTTGTAAAGTGTAATTCTAAATGTCATATGGGCAGGTATTTTTTTTTTTAATCTCCAATTATAATGACTCTATCATCCCTTCTGCATAACTGTAATCTTAGAGAAGGCAGTGTGGTAGGTATTTAAACTAAGATTTTGTAGCATGATTTTGATAGCATATAAAGTCTGGCTCTGCCCTGGCCAGATTCTAAGAATTTTCAATGGTCTGTTGACAAGAGACACGAGTCATGGCCTTCAGAACTAACAGATTTTTCAGAATCTATAGATTATAGAAAATATTAAAAGCCCTTAAAAATCAGAATATGTCAGAATTTTAGTGACTGATTAATTATTATTATGAGCCTTTCCATATGTCTTTGTTAACCAAAAGAACTTTCACTTAGCTAATTTGGTTTGATTAGAAGAAGTACTGGTTTGAGCTTATTAAAAGAAGCAGACTTTTACTTTTCAATGTTGACTATAGAGATCTTTTCATTGACATTAAAATTTAATACTAAATTCTATGAGATAGTACAAAAAAAAAAGCCAGAAATTTGCTGCTTTGGGAAGCCTGTCTGTTGTTTGGTAATCAGGTCCAGTTTATATGTCAGGAATTCCCTAGTGTTGTCAGAGCTTAAATGACCTAACAGCCTGCAAATGTCACATTTAAAATTCTGTCTTCATGCCTGACTCTCAGCATAAATGAATTAAACAGCAGAGCAGGCAGCAAGTCAATATGTTCTTAACAGTAAGAGTGAGCAATGAAACAGTTTGTGGTTTGTTCAGAATAGGTAAATAGAATCTGCCCAGAGCAGTTCACCTGGAATAAAATCTGAAACAGGAAACAAGAATTAACCTTTAGGATGGTTGACCAGATGAAATGTCAGTCATATTTTTATAGCATGAATGAACCAGTAAAGTACGCTTTATGTAACAGCTGCATTTTGTTATTATACACTGTATGAATTCAAAGATGAAAATTTTTGACCCTGGTGAAAATTTTTATTGTGATATTTTTGGCATTGTAAGAAGCTCTATTAATTTTAACATTGATTTATAAACATTGTTATATAGAGTACCTGAAATTATAAAATTTCAATTTTTAAGAAATTTGCATGATAAGGATTTTTTAAAATTTTATTGAATAAAATTAATTCTGTTCTCAAGGGGTAATCAGGAAGGGACAGTATTAAACCAGCCTCTTATTTATTCTTGTTATTTTCTCTTACTGACAGTACAACAATTATTAGACTGTTACCATTATGTGTCTAAGTAGTCTTTACGAAATATATGAGTTCTGTTGCTATAAGTTCACTTATAAGTGAATTAGTTGAAAGCAGTTTCTGTCCTGTAAGAGAATAGTAATACATGTGATAATTAGGTTCAGCCAGTCCCTCAAAAGCTTTTTAATTGGTATGATATCCAAATTATGGCATAATTGTTGTATCTTTGTAACCTCTACTGTTACTCTTCTTATACCAGAAGTAACTATTTTCGTCTAATCTTGAATCATGCTTAATTTATGCCTGTTTTGGAGCATTTCTGTTTGAAATAACATGCTTTATTCACATGTCTTTTATCTCTTATTTGAGATCTCTTATTTCTGGACATTCTTGATGTCTTGATATTTCTGTATCTTACCTTGTGCCATGTATGCATTTATCTGAATGGATGGAGATGTATTTTTTTTAATGTTTTATTTATTTCTAGGAGAGAGAGAGAAAGAGACAGCGTGAGCAGGGGAGGGTCAGAGAGAGAGGGAGACATAGAATCTGAAGCAGCTCCAGGCTCTGAGCTGTCAGCACAGAGCCCGACGCGGGGCTCGAACCCACGAACCGCGAGATCATGACCTAAGCGAAAGTCGGACGCTTAACCAACTAAGCCACCCAGGCGCCCCTGGAGATGTATTTTTTAATGGTTCACTGAGAGCCAGCAGTACCTCTTTTCCTTACTACCGAGACATGAGAAGCCAGAGCCTCTCACTTGTAGCGTAGTTTAGAAGCTGTAGGAGAGGAGGAGCAGGGACAGGGATTGTAGTGTGAGGAGCAGCTTGAGAAATGGAAGAGAGAGTAATGGGTCTCGGTATTCCGAGTAATTAATTTCTCATGTATGTTACTTAAATAACATTTTACGGTCAGGAGCTAAGCAAAATTCTCAGTGATGCCATTTTATACTGCCAAATAATTTACATTTTTGAAGGGTCCTAGCAAATATGTCATGATCTCATGGTCGCGTGAGTGGGAGACCCGCGTCTGACTCTGTGACGACAGCTCAGAGCCTGGAGCCTGATATGAATTCTGTGTCTCCCTGTCTCCTCCCCCTCCTTGCTCATGCTCTGCCTCTCTCTTACTCTCAAAAATAAATAAACATGAAAAAAAAAATTTAATAAAATGAAATAAAATACTTAGGAGTAAATTTACCAGGTAAAGCACAGGACCTATATAAAAAGAATTACAGAAACATACCATGCTCCATAAATAGAAAGACATACCAGTACTTGGTGAGTGCAGAGAACTTAATATCATAAAACTAAAATTTCTTCCAAATTAGCAATTCTAATTATAATGGAAGCAAAACAGTTTTTTTTAATGTTAGGAAAAAATTGACCACATAGTTCGTGTGGAGGAACAAATATCTAAGAGTAGCCGAAAAGGGAGATGCCTTACCAGAACACAGACACTGGAACTAGACACATATGGTATGGACAAAGGAATAGACAAATGGATTAATGGAATACAATGGAGAAGTGGATTTCGAACTTTATTTATTATAATTCACAATAAGAAATACATTTTGCATGCATTATGACCCTTGATGTATTTATTTATGTGTTTATGTTAGAAATAAAAATTTCATGATATATTTACCCTCCTTATATATGATGCATAGTGATATTTTGTTTTTCTATTTTATATCTTTAAAATTCCAAATAAAGCCTACTAAGTTGATTTTAAAAAGCAATAAGTAGTCCTGACCTGTGATTTGTAAGATACTAAAATAGAGAATCCAAAGAAAAAAATCATTTTATTTCATCATTTAATATATGATTAAGATGATTTATCATTTCAGTAGAATAATGGTTAAATTTCTATTTCATACTGTATATGATGTAAATTTTCTATAGATTAAAGACTTAAAGGGGCGCCTGGGTGGCCTACTCGGTTAAGCGTCCAACTTTGGCTCAGGTCGTGATCTCACAGTTTGTGGGTTCAAGCCCTGCATCGAGCTCTGTGCTGACAGCTAGCTCAAAGCCTGGAGCCTGTTTTAGATTGTGTAGCTCCCTCTCTCTCTGACCCTCCCCTGTTCATGCTGTCTCTCTGTCTCTCTCTCTCTCAGAAATAAATAAAAACATAAAAATTAAAAGAAATAAAGACTTAAAGTAAAATAAAGAAAAATTTTAGAAGAAAATTTAGACAACTTCATTTGTAATCTGGAAGTAAGGTAGAACGTTTTAATGAACACACAAACCCAGAAGATATATTCAGCTCCATAAAAATGGAATATTTTATACAACTCAAGATACCACAACATTGAAAGACTAATGTTTGAATCAAGACAAAATGTTTACAAAGAAGACAAGAGTAAATTAGTTAATATCTAAAATATACACAAGACTCTTAGAAGTTTATAAGAAGCAAACAAAACAAGTCAGTTAAAAAAAAAAAAAGGAGATGAAAAGCAATTCAGAGAAAACCTAAATTACCAATGAACAAAAGGAAAGAGTCTCAAACTCAGTAAGGAGTGCACATTACAAAGTCAGTGAAACTATTTTATGCCCTTCACATTGGCAAAAATTAAAATCACACTTTTGAAAACAGTTTGGCAGTTCCTCAAAAGGATTAAACAGAGTTACCATATGATCCAGTGATTCCAACCTAGGTATATAAAAACATGCATCCACACAAAAACTTGTACATGAATGATCATAGCAGCATTATTCATAATAGCCAATAATTTGTGGAAACAGCCCAAATGTTCATCAGCTGATAAACAGATAAATAAGTGTTTCCACACATAGAATATTATTCAGTGATAAATGGGAATGAGGTACTGATATATGCTACCACATGAGTGAACCTTGAAAGTGATATGTTAAGTAAATGAAGCCAGTCCTGGTGTCATTTATATGAAATGTCAAGAATAGGCAAATCTGTATGTAGAGAAAGTAGATTAGTGGTTTTCTAGGACTGGAATGAGGTAGGGAAATGGGGACTGACTTCTGAATGGGTACAAGTTTCTTTTTTTGGTGTGACAAAGTTGTTCTAAACTTTGTGGTGATCATTGCAAAGCTCTGTGAATATACTAAAACTGTTGAATTATACACAATAAAAGGAAAAATTGTACAGTATCTGAATTATATCTCAATAAAGGCGTTTTAAAAATTAAAACCACTCATTTCTGGCAGAGATGCTAGGAAAAAGGCACATGTATATCTTGTTGGTAGGTATCAGAATCATTTCTATCTTTTTAGAAGGTCATCTTGTAACATCTCTCACAGTTATTATACACAGTATGCCCTTCAACCTAATGGTTCCACTCATGAGAATGTAGCCTGTACTACTAGTATATAAATAAAAGTACTATCATACAACAATCTCAGTACAGTAATATTTATGTCAGCCTTACATGTGGCCACAACATATTGGAAACAATGTGAATATTCCTCAGCATAGTTGAAACAGTGTGTATGGTTTTTAGATGCCACAGTTTAGTAGAGCCAATATATATTTTTCTATATCTTCTGATAATTGGATTTACTTATCAACTAACCTCTTTCCTTTCCTTTCCTCTTGTCTATTGATAGAAAGTTTAATCTAGTCATTCACACCCTGGATTTACTCCTTCTTCCACTCCTTCCTGGGATGGTAGAATCACGGTTTAGGGAATAGGGAATAGTCCATGTAGTTTCATGGCACTGAGAGATTCAGAGTGTACCTACTGACACATACCATTACATTGTGTTGTTTGGGATTGACATCAGTCCCTTCTGGGAATCCCTGAGGTGGTTGGTGTGCATAGCACGTCTGTTAATCCTTAATATACCATCTCTGTATGTGGTTGCAGAGCTCTAGCAATGTTAGAGGAAGAAATCTGAATTGACAGTCCTAGGAAAGACAAGCTCCTTATTTGTTGTCATTCCTTCTCTATGTTTTTTATCCCACTTCCCTACTTTCTTACTCTTCTTTCTCACCCCTATTTCCTTCTATTTGAGTCCAGTAAGCTAAAGTTACATAACATTCTTTCCAAATGTTGGTAAAGTTTGTTAGTATTTTCATTGGACAGTGCATTAAATGCAGTGTCTGCTATATATTAGACACTGAACAAGTGTGGTGACTGTTGATTTTTCAACTTAAGGATCTTTGACACTCTGACTAAAAAGCTAAGTGAGTTAAGAAATCTCCAGAAGTCATAAGAGGTAGCTTGTTGATACATCTATTTATGATTTTCAGGCTCCTTTCATAGCCAATAATGGTAGTATTAATTAAGCATTTCTGAGTGTGTACGCAAGTTATAGGATTCATTATATTAATAATTTAGGCAAACTAGTGCCCTACAATGAAATTTTAAAAGTATAAATCATAGGAAAATATAAATTGCAGGGGCACCTAAGTGGCTCAGTTGGCTAGGTGTCCAATCTTAGTTTTGGCTCAGGTCATGATCTCACAGTCTTGTGAGTTAGAGCCTGCATCTGGCTCTATTGGCATCAAGGAGTCTTCTTGGGATTCTCTCTCTCCCTCTTTCTCTGCCCCTACCCTGTCGCTGTCTGCTGTCTCTCTTTCTCAAAAAAAAAAAAAAAAAAAGTATAAATTGCAATTACTGATATAAGGGACATTACCATACAGGAAACTACAACTAATCCTTTTAAGAATTTGTGAAGTTTGCAGTCAGAGTGGCTAAAATGAGCAAATCAGAGAACTCTAGATGCTGGTGAGGATGTGGAGAAACGGGCACCCTCCTACACTGTTGGTGGGAATGTAAACTGGTGCAGCCCCTCTGGAAAACAGTGTGGAGGTTCCTCAGGAAACTAACAATAGAACTCCCCTATGACCCAGCAATAGCACTGCTAGGAATTTACCCAAGGGATACAGAAATGCTGAGGCATAGGAGCACATGTACCCCAATGTTCATAGCAGCACTCTCCACAATAGCTAAAACATGGAAAGAGCCTAAGTGTCCATCAGCAGATGAATGGATCAAGAAGATGTGGTTTATCTATACCATGGAATACTACATGGCAATGAGAAACAATGAAATCTGGCCATGTGTAGCAACATGGATGGACCTTGAGGGTGTTATGCTGAGCGAGATAAGTCAGGCAGAGAAGGACAAATATCATATGTTTGCACGTATAGGAGGATTAGGAGGAACTTGATGGAGGAACAAGGGGGAGAAGAAGGGCGGAAATGGTGGGGGAAAGGGAGAGAGTCAAACCATGAGAGACTCTTGAATGCTGACAAAAACTGAGGACTGATGGATGTGGGGGGAAGGAGGGATGGGCATGGAGGAGGGCACTTTGGGGATGAGCACTGAGTGTTATGTGGAAACTAATTTGACAATAGACTATTTGTAAAAAAAAAAAAATAAAGAATCCTGAAAAAAATAAATAAATAAATAAATAAAAAGAATTTGTGAAGTTTGTTAGGAGTTAAAATATTATGAAGAAATAGAAAAACACATACAAAGAGAGTAGTGTGGTTAACCTTGCATGTTTATATTGATAATTTCTCTTTAAAGGTGATTATTTTTCTCTTAATCTCTTTACTAAGAAACCAAGTATAGAACTATGTTACTGAGACAGATATGGAGATAAATAGATTATTTTCCCATATAAATGATTTTATATTTATGTCACAGATGTTAATTTTACAATTGAACTACTTCAAAAATAGCCTAAATTTAAGATTAAGATTTGAAATAGGGGAACCTGGGTGGCTCAGTCAGTTAAGCAGCTTACTCTTGATTTCAGCTCAGGTCATGATCTCATGTGTTGTGAGTTCAAGCCCACATCGGGCTCTGTGCTGACAGTGTGGAACCAGCTTGGGATTCCCTCTCTCTCCCTCTCTCTCTGTTACTCCCCAATTTGCATGCATGCTCTCACTCTCAGAATAAATAAATAAACTTAAAAAAAAAAAGATTTGAAATATATGACTGTGCTATGGTACTTTTATGGAAAGTTGATATTTTTTCTTCTTTGTAAAAAGAATTGTATGCAGATGTGTTAGAACATTTTTTTAAGAACTAAATGTATGTTCATTTCACTTTAGCTTGTAAAAGTAAATTCATTTACCACCATGTAGAGTTTATTGAATGATAAAATAATGACAACTAGGGATTTAAAAAAATAATCAGACACAAAGTCTTTCCAAAAGAGAAATTTGTGTGTAGTTAGGAATGTATAGTAGCATAGTTAGCATAGTCTCAAATACAGATGTTACTTAAGCTTCCTTAGAAGTAAGATATTTAGAAATGTACTGAAAAATGAAAAGGTCAGTAATGAGTGAATATGTGTAATTTAATTAATTATCATAACACTTATTATTTTAGTCTTATCTAGTTAGGCATGTGTTTTATTTTTTTAAAATTTTGTGTCAAGAATCAGTTTTATTTAGCCCTGGCAGATATTAAAATATGTACGCCTATACTGTTTAGATATACAAAATGACAGTAATATAAAAATGTAGCTGAGTTTTATGTGTAAAATAGATAGATCACCTATCCTATCCTAGAAACCTCAGCCTGTATGTAGATTATACAAATGATAAAGGTCCCATCATAGACCAGTGGGAAATCAAAGAACTATTTAATAAATGGTGCTAGGAAAATACGAAAGTATTTGAAGGGACTAGATTCTTGCTTTATAACACATGGGAGAGGCAAATTCTAATCAGATTATAGATCAATACAAAAATGGAAAATATCAAAATAATGAGAAAGCATATTGGTAAATATTTGTAGGTAAGGACTTCCTAAGCATGGAATATCTGTGAAGGAAAATTAACATATTTGACTTTGTAAAATGTAAAGGTTGTGTACAGCAAAATGAAAAGACAAATCTCAAGGTAGAAAAATATTTTCCTTAGAGAATTAACATCTTTACATACCAGTTTTACAAAGTAATAAGGAAAAACACCTAACACTCCAGTAGAAAAGGAGCAAAGAACTTATACAGACATGCCTCAGATGTTGAAATAAAAATGGCTAATAAACTGACAAAAGCATATTAATATTCATTAGTAATCTAAGAATTGTTCATTTCAACCATAAAGTACCATTTTAAAAAATTTCTTAGATTAGCAAAGACATGAAAAGTGGTAATAGTAATGACCGAGCACACAGACACACACTACTGGAGAGGAGTATACATTGGCACAAATCATGGACAATGTAGTCATTTGTACTAAGATTTATAAATATGTTTATGAGCTATGTTTGAAGAACATGGCCAGTTGAACATATGTTTATTCTCCTTCCTGAAAAACCCTAATAAAGTGACAGTAAAGACATAAAATACATAAACTCCAAAAGACAAAGAAAATGTAAGAGGAAAGAATAACAGACAGGAAGCAGTGAAAATTAAAAGAAGAAATGTAGTTGAACAAATGGTAACCGATTTAGCAGAATGGAAGAGCTGAGGTCTGACTTCCATCATGGGCAGGCCTGTAAGAGCAAGCCAATCTGTACTGAAGAACTCTGGAAAAGCAGGCACCAGGCACCTCAAAGTTTGGGTGCAAAAAGGAACTGCCAAAATCCTCCTTCTATTTAGTTCCCAGAACACTGGTGTTTATTCTTATATACCATCAGGTAGAAGGTGGAGAATTTCTGCCTGAATATACTAGTCTAATAGAGAAATAATGTACATTTTGACATTAGCAGGTTCCCAGTTTAATAGCCAAGTCCCATTGGTTATCCCACTGGTAGGCCCAGTAGTTGATAAGTGCTGCTAATGCATGATTGGTGTTTTATTTTTTCACTCTAACTATAAATATACAACAAAGAATTATCAGACTTTTAATAAATACCCTTATTTTGAAAGACAAAAATCAAAATAAGCAATGGGACAGAAGAAAATATAATCACCACCACCACCACTTTAGAAGAAAATGAGAAGACATTTTATTTATGAAACAGGATACTGTATAGAAAAGGAATATTCAGAAAACAAAGAAGAGCTCTTGGAAATTAAAACTATGAGAGTATGGGCACTTGGGTGACCCAGTGGGTTGAGCTTCTGACTGTTGATTTTGGCTCAAGTTATGATCTCACAGTTGTGAGTCCCACATTGCAGAGTCCCACTCTGCACTGGGGGTGGAGCTTGCTTAACATTTTCTCTCCCCACTACCACTGTGCTCTCTCTCTCTTTCTGTCTTAAAAACAAAAACAAAAACAAAACCAACTATGAAAGTAGAAATAAAAGTTTCAACAGGAAGTTTTGAGGGCAAAATTGAGGAAATCTCTCAAAAGATAAGACAAAAAGACGAAGAAAAGGAAAATTGGAGAAAAGGGGTAAGAAATTAAAGGGATAACTGTTGGCATACAAGTGTATATGAGTATATTGTATATGAGTCTCTCATTTCTGTACATCTTGTGAGCAGAGACACTTAGAAGCTTTTTGTTCTAGACTGTCTTGTCAAAGGTGTTTGTATAGTGAGCAGTCTTGGAAGACAAATAGTGACTCCTTCAGGAGCAAAGGGCAGGCAGATTTGTTTGCTCTATAGTACAATAAAGACCATGCTTCCCTCTATGGCAAAGTTTGGTCAGATGTGTTGCAGCTTCTTTTTTTTTTCTTTATGTTTTATTAATTTCAGAGAGAGAGAGAGCATGAGCAAGGGAGGGTCAGAGAGAGAGCGAGACACAGAATCTGAAACAGACTTCAGGCTCTGAGTGAGCTGTCAACAGAGCCCAACATCGGGCTGGCTCAAACCCACGAACCGTAAGATCATGGCCTGAGCCGAAGTTAGATGCTTAACCAACTGAGCCACCCAGGTGCCCCTGATGTGTTGCAACTTCTTATATAAAGTTTAGGATTTTCTAATCTGGGGATTTCCTAATCTGTTACATAAACTTATTATGTGCATAGCATCTGCCTAGGCCTGTGACTGCATTTTCCCCCATTGGACTTGGGAGGCAAGGAGAACTGACAGAAACAGGAAGAAGCTCATGCTGCCATGAGTAATAAAGTCCCTTATCTCTGACCCAAGAGTCTCATGTCTTATGCCAGTATCCATGAAACTCTTCTAGGCCCACCTTTTACCATGGAAGCAGGGTAAAATTTCACACCCTTTACAGTTTTAGATAATAATTTGTGAAATCCAGTATTTGACTAATAAAAGCACTAGAAAAATAGGATAGAAAAAATGGAGAGGAGGATATATTAAAGAAATAATACAAGAACACTTTTCCAGAACTCACTGTTTTACCAAGTGATCAATACTGTGAAACAAATAGACCTCATTCAAGGAACATCATTTGAAAAAGGCTACAGTCAAAAGAACAATAATCAGTGTCATCATCACACTTCTCAATAATAGCAACACTTAAAATGAGAAAGCAGTGGAGTGATGTCTTCAAATTATGTGAGAAAATATTTCCAGTTCAAGATTCTATTCATTGGTAAGTTATCCTTCAGATATCATGGTATAGGAAATACATTCAAAAATATTCAATTTTTTTTCCCATCCTTTCTCAAGAAGTTACTGGATGGCCTATTGAATGAAAGAATAGACAAACAAACAAAAAAACCTGAAAACATACCATCCAAGACACAAGAGATTTACTCATCAACATGGAATACTAGTAAAACTCCCAGATTGATGGTAAAAGGAAGTCTCTGGTGACAGCCATATAGGATAGAAGCCATATTCTTTAAATACAGACTATTCAATTATATGTGTCAGTAAAAGTGGTAGAAAAAAAGAGTATGAACTAGAGCAGGATGGTGGAGTCTACAAGATGATTGTCCATGGGACCAGTAGAATGATGATAAAATATCTGATGTGTTTAACCCATACTAAGAGAAGGTTTAGTAATATCTTAAGAGTATAAGCTATGTATAAAATTAAGCCAACAGAGAGTCGAAGTAACTATTAACTTCAGAGGGAAAAGGGTTGTATGAAAAAAGATATGGAATCAGAGTATATTCTGTGGCTCAACTCAAACAATAGTTCATAGTATTAGTACTGAAACAGTTGACTGTTTTACCAGAAATTTTAACATAAATATATAGGGAAGATAGGAAGAAGAGAACTGGTGGAGGGAAGGGAAGAATAGGGAGCATGGTGATGTCAAGGAACAAATTTATCTTGTATAGGAAGTCAGGAGATACAGTGTCCAGGATTGCAAAACAAAATAGTGATATAAGCATATCATCTAAAAATATTGGAGGTAAATACCAGAAGAAGCTCTTAGATAACTACTTAACTACTTAATCTACTTAGATAACTCTAAGATGATTAACTCTGAGGGAGGAGAATTGGAAGTGAAGTAGCAATGGAACTGTTTTTTTTTGTTATGAGGCCCATGTTATTTGTTAGCTTCTAAAGCAATGTTTAGGCAATATTTTATTAAATATAGAAATTTACTAAAAAGAAAAATTAAATGAAAAGCAATAAAGAAAAGTCAGTGAAACCCTAAGTTGTTTGTTTGAAGAGATAAAATTGATAACAGCTAGCCTGAACAAGAAAATAGAGAAAAAGTACCAAAATCAAGATTTGAAAAGGGAACATCACTAGAACCCCTTTAGAAATAAAAAAGATAGGGTTACCTAGGTGGCTGAGTCAGTTGAGCATCCAACTCTTGATTTTGTCTCAGGTCATGATCCCAAAGTTGTGGGATCAAGCTCCACATTGGGCTTTGCACTGAGCGTGGAGCCTGCTTAAGATTCTCTGTCTCTCTCTGTCTCTCTGTCCCCCTCCCCTACTAAAACATTCTCTCTCTAAAAGAAGTGGTAGGGAGGAAGGAAGGAAGGAAGGAAGGAAAGAAGGAAGGGAGGAAGGAAGGGAGGGAGGAAGGAAGGGAGGGAGGGAGGGAGGGAGGAAGGAAGGAAGGAAGGAAGGAAGGAAGGAAGGAAGGAAGGAAGGAAGGAAGGAAAAAATAAAGATATTGTAAGTAAATTTTATGAAGACCTTTATTGCAACAAATTAGATGATTACAGTGAAATGGACAAATTCCAAGAAAAAATATAGAATTAAAAGTGACTCAAAAAGAAACAGAAAAGCTGAATAGACCTTTATCAAGTCAAGCAAGAGAATTTGTAAATTGAAATCTTATCACAGAGAAAAGTCTAGACCCTGATGGTGTCAGTGGTGAATTATATCATTTACATAACAAATAATACACAATCTCAGAAAATTGAGAAGGAGGGAATGCATCTTCATCTCATTTTATGAGGCCAGTGTACCCAGATCAAAGACATCACAAGAGAAGAAAATCACAGATCATGGGGGATATCTCTCATTAACATAGACACAGAAACCATAACAAAGTATTCTCACAGGAATAAGAGACAACTTGTATAAGATCAAGCACTAGTCTGTGCTAAAGCCAAAATTTTTTTTTCTTTAAATATTTTATTTATTTTTGAGAGAGAGAGACAGCATGAGCAGGGGAGGATCAGAGAGAGAGGGAGGCACAGAATCTGAAACACTCCAGGCTCTGAGCTGTCAGCACAGAACCCGATGCGGGGCTCGAACCCACGAGCCGTGAGACCATGACCTGAGCCGAAGTCGGACGCTCAACCAACTGAGCCACCCAGGCGCCCCTGCTAAAGCCAAAATTTAAACCTGGACATTCTAGCACAGGAGCTTGTATTCTTAGGTACACTTGACTACATTGTGCTATAAAAGCAACTAACATATGGTGTGAATGCAGTAAATGCCGACTGAATATAAACCTCCAACCAGTCTGTCTGTTCTTGGTCTTGATGATTATTGCCCCCTTTTGTGAAATTAAATATATCTTATATTTCAGCCTATTTCTATATTAGACAAGTATATATGTACATAATTCAAACATCTTGATTAGAGACCTTTCAGTAGATGCTTTCCTGGGATTTAAGATGTGGAAGAGATTCAATTCTGGGATTCAACAGCATGAAACAGTTTTATCTTCTTCATTATTTCAAGATACCCCACTAAGGCAAAGGCTCTGTGTAAACAAAGGTACAAACCTGTGTATGTTTTTAAAAGCTTCAGCTTACTCAAATGTTATATATCAGTGAATACTTTGCTTTAATAGAGATATATTATACACTGTTCCTCCCACTGTGTTATTATCCACATTCGAGGCTTTTTCTGGGTCCCTCTGTTTCAATTATAAGACTTCTTATAGTCCTTTAATATTTTTAAAGATTAGTAGATTGCAAGATCTCTATTTTTTAATACATCTCTGTACAGTGTACATGCTGATGGTTCATTTTAACCTTACTGTTCTCTCTCTTTTAAATGTTTTTAAATTTATTTTTGAGAGAGAGAGAGAGAGACAGAGCGTGAGCAGCGGAGTGGCAGAGAGAGATGGAAACACAGAAACTGAAGCAGGCTCCAGGCTCTGAGCTGTCAGCACAGAGCCCGACTTGGGGTTCGAACTCATGAACCACGAGATCATGACCTGAGCTTAAGTCGGCCACTTAACCGACTGAGCCACCCAAGCACCCCCTGTTCTCTTTCATTCAGACAAGCTGCTCAAAAAAATTACTGTAGAGCTCTGTATCCATTAAAGATTCAGTTTACTAGAGGCGAGGTACTGGAGAGTGGCCTGTCAGGTCCTAGTTTAAAACTTAGAAGGTTGTCTTGCAAATGTTTCATCTGTGCGTTGTTAATTTCTTTTTAATCCTAGGTACTTTTTTTTTTCTTTTTTCCCAGTATAACCAGTCTGTATAGTGTCCTGGTATGTCCATTGTTTCTCATTGTGTAGGACTGGTCTGGGCATCACAGAATATTTGGCATTCCTGGTGCTTCCAAGCATTTCTCAGTTATTATGATACCAAGCGATGCTCTTACCTTTTCTGAACAGTCTCCCCTCTCATGGAGGGCAAGACCTCAGGTTGAGGACCACTGCAGGTCATTATTTGCAATGTATGTCCATAGAACCTTTTATTTGTCTAATGTCACCTCTTCATCTTATAATTAGGATATTTCAAAATATGTGTAATTAGAATCTCTGCTCACTTTTCTAAACTCTGAGATGTCTTGGACTCTGAAATTCTAGCTTCTGTCACTACATGACATGGATTGGATCATTTTTTAGTTCTTCTGTCTTTGTTTATGATAACCCTTCTTCATCATGTTTTACTGTAGCTATTTTGTCATTTTAATGTTTTTCTATTCCAGTGATACCTACCTCATTATAGGTAAACTTTACTAAAGGTTGACTGAAATGTCTATCAAGTAGAAAATCTGACACCTCTTTAGAAATGTGCCTATTGACTTATCGATATCTGGAAACTCATCAAAAGGTTGCTGATTCCATATCAGTCTCCTTGCCTAGGGACTGGCTAAGATTGCTTTAAAATCTTATAGAGCTTTTCCTAATCATTGCAAATTTAAAACGGAAGTTTAATGGAAAATAATATACTGTTCATTTATTTTCATTCAAATTATAAGGCAAGTAATAAAAATTAAACTACTTGAAGGTCATGTGCTGTTCTTTTAATATCAACTGGGATATGATTTTAAATTTTATAAATTAACCTCTGCTTTCATATTATAACTTATGACGGTCCCTTCCAAAATGTCACTTTTCAAGGGAGAAATGAAATGGTAAAGCTGTTTGAAAATAGTGATCAGTATTTCATTACTGATCTTTTATCAACTTTATGTAAGTTTTAAAAATTATGTGCATTTATAAACTTGTCATCATAGTTTCTGATATATTAAATTTCTGTATTAGAAATGAAAAATATGAGGGGTACCTGGCTGGCTCTATCTAGGAGCATGTGACTCTTGATCTCAGGGTTGTGAGTTCACACCCCCTGTTGGGTGTAGAGGTTACTTAAGTAAATTAAAAAGAAAAAAGAAAAGAAAGATGTGAGCCTCATTAGTCAGTAAGTATTCCAAAGTAAAAAGCCAAACAGATACCAGTTTTCACCAAATTTGTAAAAATTAAAAAAATTTTTTTAAATGTTTTATTTATTTTCGAGAGAGAGATAGATACAGCATGAGCAGGGGAGGGTCAGAGAGAGAGGGAGACACAGAATCTGAAGACAGGCCTCAGGCTCTGAGCTAGCTGTCAGCCAAGAGCCTGACGTGGGGCTCGAACCCATGAACTGTGAGATCATGACCTGAGCCGAAGTCAGACCCTTAACCAACTGAGCCACCCAGGCGCCCCTGTAAAATTTTTTTAAATGAGAATAGTTGATATTGGTGAAGGAGCAGTGCAGTGGGCATGCTCATAAATTGCTGATGGGGATGTTAGTTAATACAGCCTTTGTGACAAGTAGTTTGTATGTATTTATAAATAATAATAGCAATTCCACCTCTAGGATTTTATTCCAAAAGAAGGAATTAGATTAGAAAGATTTATGTTTAAACTGTTATGTTTGTTATAGCAGTTCTTAGGAAACAAGGTAATATACTAAACTGAACTAGAATTAAATCCAGGCTCCACCATTTGATAACTGTCCAGTCTTGGGCAAGTCTCTTAATCACTGTATTGCAAATCATTCTTGGGAAATATGACGATAATGATGACAATGACAACCATAATAGTAGTGAAGTGAACAACAGACAACTTCATCTGGATAAAATGCTACTGAATATATCTAGTTAGGTCCCTGTCCTATTTTCCATGGTATACATTCCAAATATTTGCTAGTCTTTATGCCTCTACCTCACTCTGTCCTCTTTAATGTTAAGCATATGACTTAGCCTCCTAAGTCTGGAGAAAAATGAGGTCATTAAGCAAAAACATTGTCAGTATACCTTTGCTATACATTCAGACTCTTTGTGTCTTCATGAGTCTTTATCTTCTCTGTCCGTCTCAAAGGAAGAAGTGTGTGAATTGGATCAGGGATACCTTGCTTACATAATCAGGAACCTCATTCCATCAGTTATACCTCTCTCATCTCTACAGTCTCCATTGTTGACTTAGGTGTTTTAAGTCCTTAAAACAGTCTTCCTCAGTTCTGCTTACCCTTCAAGCTTTACTTTTTTCTTTCTCTCTTGGTGATGTTTTAAAAGTAAACTAGCTCTCAACAATATAAAAACAATCAATCTAGTTAAAAGTAAACAAAGGGCTTGAATAGACATTTTTCCAAAGAAGACATACAGGTGGCCAATATGCACATGAAAAGTTGCTCAGCATCACTAATCAATGGGAAAATGCAAATCAGAGCCACAGTGAGATATCTCTTCATACCCAGTAGGATGACTGTTATGAAATGAAATGAAATGGAATGAAATACAGTAAATAATGAGGGTGTAGAGAAATTGGAACCCTTGTTATACTGCTAGTGGAAATGTACAATGGTACAACCACTATAAAAAACAGTATGGTGGTTCCTCCAAAAATTTAAACAGAGGGGCACCTGGATGGCTTAGTTGGTTGAGCATTTGACTCTTGACTCTGGCTCAGGTCAAGATCCCAAGGTTGTGGGATTGAACCCTGTGTTGGGTTCTGCACTGAGCATGGAGTCTGCTTGGGATTCTTTCTCTCTCTCTGTCACTCTGCTCCATTTGCACTCTATCTCTCTCTAAAATTAAAAAAAAAAATTAATAGAATTGCTATATGAGCCAGCAGTTGTACTTCTGAGTATATAATCAAAAGAATTTAAAGCAGGAAATATATCCCAAGATTTATAGTAGCACTACTCATAACAGCCAAAAGGTTGGAACACTCCAAATGTGCATTGATAAATAAATAGATTAAAAAATGGCATATACATACAATAGAATATTATTTAATTTTAAAAAAGAAGATAATTCTGACACATGCTTGAACCTTGAAGATGTTATGCTAAGTGAAGTAAGCCAGACACAAAAGTACAAATGTTGTATGACTCCATTTATAGGCAGTACGTAATGGTCAAATTCAGACATAGAAAATAGAATGATGGTTGTCACTAGATGCTAAGGGAGGAGGAACTGGGAAGTCATTGTTTAATGGGTAGAGAGTTTCAGTTTGGGAAGATGAAAAAGTTCTCGAGTTGGATGGTGCTGATGGCTATACAACAGGGTGAATGTACTTACTGCCATTGAACTGTACACCTAAAAATGGATAAGTTGGTAAATTTTATGATATGTATAGTTTCTCACAATAAAAAAAATAAACTAGCTTTCTTCACTTCTTTATTCCCCTTCCTTTTTCAGTTTATTTTACTCAAGCTTGTACTTCAGCATCTGCTCTGTAACTATTCTTGGAAAGTTTACTAAATTTTTTAGTTTACTTAATTTTTACATCATTATAATCTTTGATTTCTTTGTGGTATTCACCTCTGTTAATTAATCTCTCTGAAACCTTTTTTCTTTGCTCTTGGACCAACGCTGTATAGTGGTTTTCCTCCAGTGTCTCTGATCACATCCTTTGAAAATCTTTTGCTGATCTCTTCCTATGCCTGTCTCTAGGATTCTATCACTTGTACAAATTCCTCCTGGACATGTACTCCCTACTGTTTGATCTACCATAATGGCTTTCAAATATCATTCATATGCCAGTGATCCCCCACATAGCCTATCTCCTTCTTGAGTTGCAGAACAGTATCTTATTGTCTATGTGACAGCTCCACCTACATCTTCAACACACTAACAGAATTCATGCCTTTCCTAAAGCGCTCTTCTATTATGTTTTATATTTCAGTGTCACTGTATCTGCAGTAATGTTGCTGCAGAAACCTTGGCTTTTTCCCCCCTCTCTCCCCCCACTTCTCTTCCTTCTTTTCCTCCTCTCTCTCTCTTTTTGTCCCTTCTTCTCCTCCTCACAATATTCATATATATTGGTTTTTATTCCTATTTATTCTATCCCTTAAATGTCTCATAAATTCATCTGCTTCTTTTCATATTTGTTGCACACCTGCAAGTAGGTGCAAAACATTTTACAGTTAATCATAATTATCATCAGAAAATAGTACCACTGAAAAAGTTTTTGCTCTCATTTTATGTATGGACCAACTGAGATTCAGAATAGTTTAAGTAACTTGCCTAAGGTCTTCCATCTTGTAAGTGACAGCACCAGAATTTGGATGTAGGTCTGTTTGACTTCAAAACCCTTCCTCTTAATACCTATACTATAGTACCTCCCGTGAACATTATAAAGTTCTTACAAAGGAACTTTTTTCCCAGGAAATGAGATGAATGAGCTGTCAACAGATGCAGTGCTTGTTATGGTTAGTTGAAACTGTATTTTGCAAGGACCAAATATCAATAGTTAGTTTGATATTCAGCACATGAATATCTACTTATTTAGAAAGTGGCCTTCACAGTTCAGTTCCTGATTTCCTTCTCTACCCCCGTTGTCCTTGGCTTCTCAGTGAGGGCTTGAAACAGGGCAAAAATCTGAAGGGATGTGCGTACAAGAAGTGACAGGAGAAGGTGCTAAAATTTAGCTTTACTAATGTAAATTTGTCTATACTTGACTCACTCAAATCAAGAGAAAAGTCTCTCTTATGTGGTCACCTGATCTGAGGTTTTAGTTTTGATAGTTCACCAATATAAAGAATTTAATAGCCTTTTGTGACCTATCCTGATCATTTATAACATGATTTTCTAAAACATCTTTTCTGATTTCCATAAAACTGATGATAAAAAGGACATTTGGAATATAATCCATTCACTGTTTGCCTGTATTAATGCTTTATCTGTTCCCCACCACTGAGGGTGGCCTTGTTTGTTTGTTCAAAGTTGTAAGAAAAATGAGTGTCAAAGAGCCCTGATAATCTCTAGTTTTTATGAGTGGACCTTGAGTACTTCAGAATTTTCTACGCACAACTAAAATAAACAATCAGTAATTAAAAACAAATACACACTTCTTTCACAGGTCAGAGTAATGTAGAGTTTGTCACATTTAGAAAGCAAACGTCCCTAATGAATATTAGACATTTGGCCCTTTGTACTGCTTTCAATATTAAGAACTTGATAATAATTAACTTTATTCCCTTTGTAGTACAGCTTTATCATCTTAGTTATTAAGACAAAAAGCTTTCAGAATACATTTTGGTGTTTCTTCATAGAAACTATAAAATTTTAATTTTTCTTTTAAAATATTTTGTGTGCATAGTGAAGACTTGTTAAAATATAATTTATAATAAATTTTCATTTTGTGAAGATACCATGATATAATCATAATGGCAGTTCTCAATTGAGTTTTTGTCTTTTAAAATTTATTGTAATTTTGTATATGTGCCAAATACAAAGAATGTTTTTACTTTCCATATTCCATTATATCAAAATGTATCACATACCTTCTGATGTACCTTTAGATTTTTCTGACCATTGGTCTTAAGGATTAAGTGTAGATCATAATATTAGAGACGTAAGTGTGCTTTGATAGTTGTTGGTCAATGAATAAATACTGGCTTTCTGGGGGTTGATGTACCCATTCTGCTCCAGGAAATGGAAAAGTAATGTACTCCTTGGCTAGTTCCATAGTGTTATATTCGTACCAACTTTTAAGATAGAGGATCTGTACAAGGAAGAAAAAGTACATTATACAGGGAAGAAAGTAGAACCAGATTACTCATGCCCAATGCATCCTATGCTTCTAATGGAACAGTTTTAATTTAAGGCGCAATAAGGTAAGTTAACATTTTAGTTTTTTGAAAAGCAAGGGAAATACATTGTTGCTTGTACTAGTTGGCTGTCATTGTTGTATGCCTATCCTAATGAACTTGACAGCAGTTAAAGCCAGGGTTCCACCAAAAGCAGTACTGGAAGTAACATAGAATAAAAAGGAAATGCAACTCAAGAGGATCTCTTCCCTTAAAGACCCAGAAACTGGCTGTTTGAATATAGACATGCCAAGATCCAGTACCTTTCAGCCTCATGCTACACCCTTGACAGCAGACACCGACTAGCAACAGATCGAAATAGTGTAAGAGTTATTTAATCTGTCATCTAAATTGACCTGAAATCACCTTAATGTGCTTCCCGATAGGAGTTTAGATTATCGTTCACTTTAAAACTGATATATGAATGCTAGAAAAGTGATGTCTTATATTAAAGGGATCCATCTCTTTAGTTACAGATTTTTTAACATTCAGTATTAACTTGCATGCATTTCACTGTACCAGACATGTTTGGTGGGTAATTAGTGTAGTGTATTTCAGTGATAGTTTTTGATAACTTTCAGATAAGCATACATTCCTTTCAAAGATTGTTTTTACTTTGTTCTACATTCAGGTGTATGTATCAGTACCTGATCAGTATTTAATTAATTTTGACTGTGTATTTTTTTTAAATTACCAGTTCTGTCTCCAAGGTTATTAATACTTTGTGAAAACAGTGATATTCATGTTACCTAATTTTGATCAAAGATTTCTAGTTTAAAATATGCCAATAGGAGCACGTGGGTGGCGAATCCATTATGTGTCTAGCTTCAGCTCAGGTCATGATCTCATGGTTTTATGAGTTCAAGACCCGCATCAGGCTCTGTGCTTACAGCTTGGAACCTGGAGCCTGCTTCAGATTCTGTGTCTCCCTGTCTCTCTGTCCCTCCTCGGATCACGCCGTGTCTCTTTCTCTCTCTTCAAATAAACAATTAAAAAAATTTTTTTTGTAAAACAATGCCAATAGACCTCTTAATCTTGTGGAATAAATGTTTACTTTTAGATAGTGTTATTAAATCTATAACATTGCTAGAGACAGCTATAGTAATTATAAACAGCACTAATTAAAATTTTTATTCTGGTAAATAGCTCTGTTTACTATACCTAAAATTGTTTCAGTCTGTGATAGAGTAGATTTAACTGACATTTTAACAACTAAGTTTTAAGAGTTTTCAGACTTCTTTTATTAATTCTTCCCTTGGCACATCTCATTTGGCAATTTCTGCCAAAAATAAAATGTTAGTATGATTATAATAGACTCTAAACCTAAGCCTGCTGTTTTCAACCAGTATAGAAGTAGAAAAGGGCTGGTGGAGAGTATTATCATTGATTAAACCATATAGAGGGACTTTATCCATGGGAAAGATCATTACAAGTAAGAGTATGGGAAAAACAATTTTAAGACTTGTTTTTGTTATACAAATATGTTAAACAATTTTACAATGACTACCATGACTCAAAGTGATTACTTTTGTTAAAAATCCTTTCTCAAACTTCAGATAATTTATTTTAAAAGAATGTTTAAAGTCTTTTTAGGAACAAGCACATGTTTTGCAAAAGAAATTAACTGAAATTAATTTTTTTCTCTGAAGAATGACTGCACTTAAGCACAGAGGCCCCCTGATTTGTTCTTTATAGACTATATATTTCGAAAGAGAAGATGCGATGCTTAGACTTTAACACTTATTTTTAAGTAGTTTATTGTCAAGTTGGTTTCCATATAACACCCAGTGCTCATCCCAACAAGTGCCCTCCTCCATGCCCATCACCCCCCTTCCCCTCTCCCCCACCCCCATCAGTCCTCAGTTTGTTCTCAGCATTCAAGAGTCTCTCACGGTTTGTCTCCCTCCCTCTCCCCAACAATTTTCCCCTTCTTCTCCCCTATGGTCCTCTGTTAGCTTCCTCCTAATCCACCTATACATGCAAACATATGGTATCTGTCCTTCTCTGCCTGACTTATCTCGCTCAGCATTAACACCCTCAGTTCCATCCATGTTGCTACACATGACCAGATTTCATTCTTTCTCATTGCCATGTAATATTCCATCATATAGATAAACCACATCTTGATCCATTCATCCGTTGATGGACACTTAGGCTCTTACCATGTTTTGGCTATGTTGAGAGTGCTGCTATGAACATTGGGGTACATGTGCCCCTATGCATCAGCACTCCTGTATCCCTTGGGTAAATTCCTAGCAGTGCTATTGCTGGGTCATAGGGGAGTTCTATTGTTAATTTTTTGAGGAACCTCCACACTGTTTTCCAGAGGGGCTGCACCAGTTTACATTCCCAACAACAGTGTAGGAGAGTGCCGGTTTCTCCACATCCTCTCCAGCATCTAGAGTAAACTGATTTGATCATTTTAGCCACTCTGACTGACGTGAGGTGGTATCTAAGTGTGGTTTTGATTTGTATTTCCCTGATAAGGAGGGATGCTGAGCATCATTTCATGTGTCTGTTGGCCATCTGGATGTCCTCTTTGGAGAAGTGTCTGTTCATGTCTTCTGCCCATTTCTTCACTGGATTATTTGTTTTTCGGGTGTGGAGTTTGGTGAGTTCCTTATAGATTTTGGATACTAGCCCTTCATCTGATATGTCGTTTGCAACTATGTTTTTCCATTCCGTAAGTTGCCTATTAGTTTTATTGATTGTTTCCTTTGCCATGCAGAAGCTTTAGTGTGCCTTTTGGATTTTCAGGTGAAGTAAGTTGTAATAGGTTATAATGTAATAAGTCATTGACATTTTTCACATCAGAGAAAATCTTCCTGATGGTTTCAAATCATAAAATAAGAGTATACTGATTTCCCACTGTTTTCACAGAATCATATTACCTCAGTGTCAAAGGATGTGACTTTTAAAAATCCATCCAGTGCTTTCATCTCTTAGATGACATCCTACCAAAAGATTGTCAGGTTAAGGACAGATTATGACAACTCTAAAAAATAATCACTGTATAATTTGGGGAAGAAAATCTTTCTTCCACTCTTGTAAGTTGTGTGGCTGGGATTGAGAATTGAACTGACATAAGACAATTAAACAGGAGAAACACATACAAATTTTATTTAGTATTTTTATGTGCACATGGTGGTCTTCATGAGGAAAATGAATACCCAAAGAAGCAGTTAGGAGTAGGAGATTATATATTTTAATAAGGAAATGCTTTTTATGAAGAACTGATGAGACAAAGAGGCTTGGAATAGGAGCAGTATACTGTGGGAAAATGACTAGGAAATATTTGAGGGAAACTAATGGAAGATAGGGGCTGTTTTAGTAAGGTGGTTTTTGTAGAGTCACTTTGTGTTGAGTCCTAGTTTCCAGTGATAAGAATGTTGTCTTCCTGGAACAGGAAGAGCATCTTTCTCATGGGAAATTTTTTGATTGGCCTCTAGGTAGAAAGGTGGAGATCAGAGAGCCCTTCCTGCATCTGCTGTTTCTCAAGTACCTTCAGTTCAAAATAATCAATATGCCAAAGTGGCTTATTTGGGGGTGGCGTGTTCTGAACCCAGTAACAACCATTCTCTAGAGCATGGGTTGGCAAACCATGGCCTGCAGATAAAATCCAGCCTACCACATTTTTGTAAATAAAGTTTTATTGGAACACAGCTAAATCCATTTGCTTACATATTGTCTGCAGCTAATTTTGTACTACGAGGTAGAGTTAATAAAGCAGAGTTGAGTACTTGCAACAGATTATATGGCTTGGAAAGCCTAAAATATTTACTCTCTAGCCCTTTGCAGAAAAAGGAAGAAAGATCTGCTGCTCTGAAACCTTTTCCTCATCTGTAGAGCAGGGTAATAATATTATCTATAATTATTGCCTTTAAAAGGCAATGTATTTAAAATTCCTTAAAAACATATGCATGGCTGGGGGGCACCTGGGTGGCTGAGTCAGTTGAGCATCCTTCTGATCCTCTGTCCCCCTCTCTGCTCCTCCCCCACTCTGAAAAATAAATATTAAATAAATAAATAAATAAATACATAAATAAATAAAATATGCATGGCGTATGGTAAACATTTTAAAAGTGCTAGGCATTATTACCTGCAATTTCCACTTGACCCTCTTGGGTTCTTCCCTAGGCATCCTTAGTGGACAGATCCCTTTTGTTTCACACTCTCTGGACAGCCCTTTCCTCTTTCTAGACTGAGGCTCTCCTCCTTTCCAGATCCATTAGTAATATGGATCCTTTCACTTAATGTAATTATCAGTATTTGAATTGAATTTAAATCTGGTTGGATTTAAAACTACTATATTCCTGTTTGTTTTCTATTTGTTCCATCTGTTTTTCGTTCCTTTTCCTGCTTTTCCTGCCTTCTTTTGGATTGAGTATTTATATGATCTCATTTTATCTCCACTTTCTGTTTATTAGGAATCTACTTTGTTGCTGTTGTTGCTGTAGGGCTTATAATATGTACATCTTTAGTATATTACAATCTCTTTAAATATTATTTAATTCATATTTAGTGTAAGTACTTTATAATGATATATTCTTAATCCCTCCCTTCCATCCTTTGTGCTGTTCTTTTTGTATGTTTTAATTCTATATATGTTATGATCTCTGTAATACATTAGTATCCTTATTGCTTAAAATAGTCAATTATCTTTTAAAGAAACATAAAAACAAGGAAAATATTTTATATATATCTACTTATTTACCAGTTCTGTCCCTCCTTATTCACTTGTGTAAGTGCGCATTTCTATATGATATAATTTTCCTTCTGCCTGAAGAAATTCTCTTAACATGTCTCCTAGTATAAATCTGTGATAGGTACACCTTATGTAGTATAAGTATTTGGTATATACTACTTTGTAGTATAGGTCTGTTGAATTCCCAAAACTTTTGTTTTACTAAAAAATGTTTTATTTCACCTCCATCCTTGAAAATTTTTTTCATTTGGTACATTTTCCCTAGAATCCTAGGTTAATAGTCAATTTTTTTTAGCACTTAAAATATCTTTCCATTGTCTTCTGGCCGTCATGGTTTCTGACAAAACATCTTCAATCATTCTTTGTTCCTCTGTACATTTCTCTTAAAGGGTCAGGTAGTAAATATTTTAGGCTTATAGGTCATCTGTTGCCTTTATGCAACTACTCAACTTTGGTGTAATATAAAAGCAGCAAGGATTTTGATTTGATTATGATGTCCCTTTGCATGATTTTCTCCATGTTTCTTATGCTTGGTTGTTGAGCTTTGTGGATTTGGTGGCTTATAGTTGTTTTTATTTTTTTATTTTAAAAAATTGTTTAACATTTGTTATTCAGAAACAGAGAGAGACAGAGCATGAGCAGGGGAGGGTCAGAGAGACAGGGAGACAAGTCAGACGCTTAACTGACTGAGCCACCCAGACGCCCTTGGTGGCGTATAGTTTTTATGAAGTTTGGAAACATTTCAGTCATTATTTGTCTTAGATGTTTTTCTCCCTTCCCGTTTGGGACTCCAGTTGCACAAACGGGATCCTGCTTGTTATGGTGCCACAGCTCACTTGTGCTCTGTTTATGCTTTTTCCTGCTCTTTTTCTTTCTATGCTTCATTTTGAGTAATTTCTGTTGCTATCTTAATAGTTATCTGCTAGTTCTTCTATGGTGTTTAATGTGTTAATTTCACACAGTATAGTTTTTGGTAAGGTATCAGCCAGGATGGCAGTGTCATTTGAGGCTCAGGGTCCTCTTCCAAGTTTACTGGAAATTGGCAGAATTCAGTTTCCCATGGTTGTAGGGCTGACTGAGGGCCTCACCTCTCAGAGACGGTGCTTGCTTTCCCTGCCTCTGGCCCACTCCACAACATGGCTGTTTGACTCTTCAAGAGCAACAGGAAAGCATCTGGACTACTCCTAATATTATCTATCTCTTTGACTTCTGTCTCTTGATGTATACACTCTCTTTTAAAGGGTTCACCTCATTAGGTCAGCCCCTGTCCCCCCGGAAAATCTCCTTTTTTATTAACTGAAAGTCAACTGATTAGGGACCCTAGTCATATCTTCAGAATCCCTTCATCTTTGCTATATAGTATAACCTAATCACAGAAGAAATACCCCACCAAATTTACAGTTCTGTCCACACTGAAGGGAAAGGGATTATACAGGAAGTGTATACCAGGGAGAGGGAATCTGGGGCTGTCTTAGAATTCTGCTGACCACAGTGTGATTTATACTATTAATATAATTTGAAGACTACAAATTATATTTTCTAGAGAGGATATAAATAGACTGGAAATACTAATAAACTACCACTGATTAAACAGTTGAAAACAAACAGTATTTTCTAAAGTAAATTATAACTGTAGCCTCAGTATATTTATTTTTTTTCTTTAAACTATAGTTTAACTGAACTGATGTGCTCATTGTATTTTAAGAAGAGTCTCCTCGAAACCTTGGAAATTTTCCATTTGCTTCTCAGTAAATATATACAATTTTGAAAATCCTCAGTTTCTTCTTTTTACATAATTTTAGCACTTAGATCTGTTAACTACTTTGCTGTTCTTCAGTAACGTTCTCCTAGCAACATGAAAGGGGAGACCAAATATTGTGCACAGTTGGCAGTGCAGTGTTGCTTAGCTACCTATCTTTTTAATTTGAAATATTAAGCATTTCAATAATAGGTAGCCTTTAAGCTCTTAAGTGTTTGCTCATGACACATTGCAGTGTTTTATGTGTGCTTTTCACCTTTGTATTATAGCCATTATTGTGTAAGGTTAAAAAAAAATAGGAGTGTATTTAATAGTAGTCAGTAGAGTACTTTAACTACATAAAATCAGTCATTTTATGAGAAGTTCTAATATGGACACAAATGAAATTATACACTATACTTTAATATGAACTTACCTCAATGCAGCTGTACTACAAAATGCAATAATTATACCAATTTGTCATTTGATTGCAAGGAAAATCAGTGCAGAATGTCTAAAATATTACCTATAGTTGTTTTAAAAATAGCAATCTTGTTATACTCCAGGAGTACTATTAAATATGTACTGAAAAAGCACTTTATTATATTATGTTGCTGTCATGTTATTCCTTTTACTTTTTCTTCAAGTAGGATATCAAGTACTAAACCGTATTATCGTAGTACATCTCCTAATTCAGAAAGGATGAATATATGAAGATTCTTCTAAATGGATTCTTTTTTTTTTTAATTTTTAATGTTTATTTTTGAGAGAGTGTAAGTGGAGGAGGGGCAGAGAGACAGGGAGACACAGAATTTGAAGCAGGCTCCAGGCTCTGAGCTGTCAGCATAGAGCCCAATGTGTGGCTTGAACCCATGAACTGTGAGATCATGACCTGAGCCAAAGTCAGATGCCCAACCAGCTGAGCCGCCCAGGCGCCCCTAAGTGGATTCTTTTAATAGAAAATTTTCCTATATATATGCCCCTTCCCCTGCACATGCACAAAATAATTAAAGATATACGTATCCATTGGAGAAAGCACATTTTCAAAAACATTAAGTTTAGAGAAGAGATTAAAACTACCTAATTCTGTTTCTTCCAGAGAAACACTATTAAGACTCTAGTATGTTCTTTTTCTTTGAATATTGTTATAAAAAAGTAAAGATCATATTTCATACTTAATTTGAATCTTTTACTTCCTTATTATTACAGTATAAGCATATTTCCAAACCATTAAAATTATTTGAAAACATTTTTGTTTACTGTTTATGTGGAAATATATTTCCATATTTTTATTTATATAGATTATTTTGTTTTTTATTACATAAATAACACCAAGAAAAAACTCTGTGCAAAACCGTTGTCAGCATTTCTGAGTTTCTTAAAATTTTTTAATGTTTGTTTATTTTTGAGAGGGAGACAGAGCACCAGCAGGGGAGGAGCAGAGAGAGAGAGAAACACAGAATCTGAAGCAGTTTCCAGGCTCTGAGCTGTCAGCCCCAAGCCCAACACAGGGGTGGTGGGACAGCAAATCCATGAACTGTGAGATGATGACCTGAGCCGAAGTCAGATAGCCAATTATTTCTGAATTTCTTAATATAGATCCTAGCTCACAGTGTAACAGTCCCTATGAATGAAAAGATACAAACATTTTAAAGATCTCTAAACGGGGCGCCTGGGTGGCTTAGTCGGTTAAGCGTCCGACTTTCGCTTAGGTCATGATCTCGCGGTTCGTGGGTTCGAGCCCCGCGTCGGGCTCTGTGCTGACTGCCAGCTCAGAGCCTGGAGCCTGCTTCAGATTCTGTGTCTCCCTCTCTTTCTGACCCTCCCCTGCTCACGCTGTCTCTCTCTCTCTCTCTCCTAGAAATAAATAAAACATTAAAAAAAAAAAATCTCTAAACATGTTATTTTTCTGAAAAGTTCACCATCCTTACTGACATTTACTAGTTTAATTTTTAAAAGATGAAGAAACAGTTAATATTTTTATTTGTTCTTATGATCAAGAAGTTCATGGATTTTTTCTATGTAATTAGCCATTTGTAATTATTTTGTGAAAATTTTCATTTCCCTATTCCATTTATTGATAAATCTTTGTGTCTTATAGATGTTGAGGAGATCTTTATGTACTGAATTCATCCCCCTTTCTGTCATATTTTCCCATTTATTCTCCTTTAGATTTGTACACTTTGCAAAATACAGATCTTTCAGAAAGTTCTTTTGAAGATCTTTTCAACTTTACTTTTTTATTTTCATTTATTGCTTTTAGACTTATAAATCTCTTTAGTGTGAAGATTCTCCTACATTTTGTCTCTTTTTACCCTGTTCACCTGTGAGTAAGCACTGGCTCAAGCTTAGAAACTCCTTGTCTCACATCCCAACTCACAACAGAGCATTCACACAATGAATCTTTCTGGTCCTTTACGTTCGCTATACCCAAAGGGCGTCCATTCTCTCAACAGCATTTCCCAAGTTCTAGGGTCCTAGGGGATCAGCAGCATCACCTTCCTTCTCCCCTTCCCCAGTGCCTGGTGTTTCTCAACACCATGATTTTGCTCTCCTCCAACCCAAATGTGACATACTGTTCAAGGCCCAGCTGTCCCAGGAAGTACTTTCTGAGTCTGCCTGCAGGCCCTTGGGCTCCTGTGTTCAGTTCTCCACAATGAGTTCGTCTGTCACTACCTCCACTGGTACTGTTCACAGCTACCATTAGGATGTGACCTTTAGGTGCCACTTTACAGAGGAAATTTTAAAAAAAAAATTCTACATCTAATATTTTTACATTTAATTCTAAACCATGTAAAGTATATTTTGGTTTCTAGCGTTGGGCTAGAAATAAAACTGATTTTTTTTTTCAAATGTTAATCCAGAGCACCAGTAAGAATATTTTCTTGCCCACTGATTTATGACAGTTCTTTTGTCATGTGCTAACCTCTTGGCTACTGGGCTGATTGCCTGCTTTCTATTCTGTTTCATTGATCTTTCTATTTTGCATGAGAATAGCATTATAGATTAGCTTTATTATATCCTTTTTGATATTCAGGACTGTTTACTTGTCTTTATAGGGTAATTTGGATTGTTTACCTTACATCTCATGCTATGGCTATTTCTGTTATTTTATGCTTTTTTATTGCTGTTGTAAATGAAATTTTTTGCTGTTCCGGTTTTTTGACTCATTTCTGCTAGCATATTGTAAGGATATTTTTTAAAATATTTATCTCAACTTTTAGCTCTTTATTCTTTGTAATTATGAGTTGAGTTTATAGAGTTAGTTGTTATCTAATCATAATATTTGCAAATGAAAATTTACTTCTCCTTACTAGAAGTTATGTCTGTGTTGGCTGGAAATTCTAGAGCCATTAACTAATAATGTAAACAGTGGATATTCTTGTTACAGAAAAACTAAAATCATAGTTAAGGAAAAACATGGTCAACTTTATATTAGAAAATACTATAGTTAAAAATAAAACATCTTTAATTATCCTAGATTAGATTAGTTGCATTGCAGTTTTACCATGAGTAAGGTGCATCAGAATCCTGGGAGATGTTAATTTCCCCAGCAGGGGGACAACATCTCCATGATGCTAATTACTAACTTCAAAAGGAAGGGAACTACACTTCAGATCCAGGTTGCAACTAAGAAGAGGAAGGCTAGAGGAAATTGAGTGAATTAGTCTGGGTTCCCCTACTTCCATTTCCTAGAAAGCAGTTCCTGGCATGGTGGCAAATGGAATCATTCTCTTTCCATGAAGACCTTAAGAGAGACCTGGAACAGCATTACTACAGCTCCCTTAAAAGGAGAGTGTGCAAAGAACATTCATGAAATTTACCTCTAGAAGACTAATATTTTTCCTGGATAGCGGCTTCATCAGAGTCTGGCTCTAGATAACTCGTCTGGTTTGACAGATGCTGAGTGAAGCCCTTTGTGAAAGTTGGATGAGTTATTGGGGCTAGATTTCTCATTCCAGAAGAGTCAGAGGAAATCATCTGGACAGACCTCCCCCACTTAAAGTTTGTGGTGGACAAGGGATCGAGTAGCTCCCCTTCATGGTGTTCTTATTTATACCCATTGTTGCAGAAACCTGAAGCCACAAGTATGTAGATGGGAACTTTATTTTCTCTGATAATAAAGGATCAGGGTATTTCCTTCCACATTAATTATCACCTCAGTGGATGTATGCCATAGCTGTTGATCCATAATAAACCATTCTAAAACTTAGTGGCTTAAAATATCAACCATTTACTTAGCTCATAATTCTGCAGGTTGACAGTTTAGGCCAAGTTTAGCTGGGGAGTTCTCAACTGTGTTCCCTCATGAGTCTGGTTAGTCCTGGGTTGGTTAGGTGGGTCTGTTTTTGAGAGTTGGCTGGTTGTTGTCTGGGAGACCTGAGTGTTTCTCCACATGGTGTCTTTTCCTCCAGAAACCTTGCCTTCATTTTTTTCTCATGGTAGCAGAGGTCTGAGAGAGCAGAAGCAAGCAAAGCATCTTGAGGCTAACTTTGGAATTAGGACACTGTTGCTTGTGTTGTGTTTTATTGGCCAGAAGGTGTCACAAGGCCAGCCACTTCAAGGCGAAAGGATGTAGATTCCACTTCTCGGTTAGAGTTGCTGTAACACCACATATTGCAAACAGCATAGATTCAAGGGAAATGTGAAGAATTGGGCCACTTTTTGCCATCAGTCTGCCATAGTTCGGTGAATGACTTAAAGATATGTTTTGGACACTAATTTCCTTGTCAATGTAGATTTTAATTTTACTCCCTTTTTGTTTTAATTAATTACTTTTTTTTTTTTTTTTTTCGAGAGAGAAAACATAAGTGAAGGAGGGACAGAGCAAGAGAGAGAGAGGGAAACACAGAATCTGAAGCAGGCTCCAGGCTGTCAATGGAGACCTGACATAGGGCTTGAACTCATGAATGTGAGATCATGACCTGAGTTGAAGTCTGACACTTAACTGACTGAAGCCACCCAGGTGCCCCTAATTTGGTTCCCTTTTGATCTCAGCCTGTTGTCCTTGTATCTTGTATATTTCTCTTTATACCATTCTTTTATCTTCAGTATCTTGTGCATCTTTATTCAAGCCCATGCTAAATAAAATTTTTCTGAAATTGTTTTTTGGTTCCTTATTAAATCTTATTTAGAGATACGTTTTCTGCACCTTCAGGACGTTTCTTTCTCATGTGTGGGAGTATTTTATTCAGACTTCACTGTGGTTTCCTTTTAGAACGCTGTTGGTATGTGCCAACAGTGTATGGATGCCTCTCCCTACTTACTTAGGTTCGAATGGCTTCTCAGGTCTGCATCTTAAGACTAAGTGGTTACACATTTCCCGTGACTAGCAGGCAACCATCAGTGTAGTTTTGTTAAACTAAACCAGGATAATCTGCTAACATGCTACATACACCTGGTTTGTTGGCACTTTAAAAGAATGAAGTATATGGAAAAACTGTATTTCTTAACATGTACTACTAAAAGGATTTTTCCTGTATTTTCCCTTTTCTGCAGAGCTTTTCATGTAGATACTGAAACTTCTGAGATGCAGTGAATTGTTGTCAGTGCCCCTCTACCTTCTGACACACCCTTTACTGGGAACTGTATTTAAATGGATAGAGCTTTGCCTTGGGAGGGGGTGGGGGGAAGGGAATCAGTTTCACTACTTTGGCTGCCTCATATAGCCATCTTTCTATTGTATAAACACTATTTCTCTTCAATAGCAGGCTGAAAAAGGGAGAGAGCTAAAGTCCCTTCTCAGTTGACAAAATTACTGTGTTTCACAGAGCAGAGCAACCATTTGCATTGTGGGTAGTAATCAGAAAACTGGGCCACTATTAATTTGTTTGTAGACCTGCTTTCTAGGACTTCCATAGTGAAATTATCTGAGATTTCTCATCAGAGGTTAAATGAATTTTAGTAGAATGTGCTCTTGCCTTTTTCTGTGTCTTAGCATGTATTTTCCTGAAAAGATGGGAAAGCCTGCACTGGAGGATTCTACATAGATGCCATGTTAAACTAAGAGTCCAAGTTGTATTTAATTAATAATTCATTTGCCATTTTTTCTTAATCAAAATATGTAATGAATATACAGTGAAAAGTATTGCAACTGCAAATAGCCATTTTGAAAGGCCGAGCTTTGCTGCTTTGGTTAGCCTGTACAGTGTTATGCGAATACAGAATTCCATTATAATTTTGGAGTGATTACATATATTTCTTAGTCCTCCACTATGATCTTCAAAGCTCTAGCACTTTGCTGTTCTCTCTGGTCCTCTCCTGGGCATCAGTGGTCTAAATATGGGCTACATCTAGTTGAAGGACCAGGAACCAATGCCTCCAGAATTCTCTGAGCCAGTCTTTGGAATAACAGATCAAAATAGATGCCTGGACCAGTCTTGGGAGAAATGATGGTGACTTCCAAAGAAGCCATAAAGCCATAGTTGTCTTCTGTCTGGCACTTGTTTCTGGCTAAGTTTAAGGTCTAATGGTACAACTGTGACCTTAGGGAATCTATCTCATTGGAAAGTAACCAAAGTTTCTACAGCTGTAAAACTAAGATTGCTATTAACTACTTGACTATTAATAATTTCTAGTGAATCATGGAGCTTAAATAACGTTCCTTTTTTTTTAAAGCATGAGTTGGTTTAATACCACCTGAAAGTTACAGTACTTTTGAACTCTTGAAATTCATACCTCCTGAATTCTTTTAGCACTGAAACTTATTAAATTGGTTTATGGAACAATTGTCTGTATTATAGTCTGTTCTTCCATAGTTAAGAGTTTAATGCCAGATTTTGACAATATTTATTTAAATTTTTTAAAGTATTAACCTGGGGCAGTATCGGTAGAGTATCTGACTCTTGATCCCAGGGTTGTGAGTTCAAGTTCCACATTGGGTCTGGAGCCTACTTAAAACAAACAAACAAAAAAGTGTTTGTGTGTGTGTGTGTGTGTGTGTGTGTGTGTGTAAATACCGTATAGGGCACCCAGGTGACTCAGTTGGTTAAGCATCTGACTCATGGTTGCAGCTCAAGTCATGATCTCCTGGTTTGTGAGTTTGAGGCTTGCATCAAGCTCCATGCTCATGCTGACAGTGCAGAGCCTGCTTGGGATTGTCTGCATCCCTTTTTCTCTGTTCTTCCCCTGCTTGTGTTTTCTCTCTGTTCCTCTTTCAAAAATAAATAAACTTAAAAAAATTAAATATATAAATACTGAATAAATTGGAGACTCCTAGTTATCAGGGAAATTTTAATATTGTCCCCCCAATTAGGTCCATGCTTTTCAAGGGAATTTACAGGGAACATTTGTAAACTATTATATAAAGGTGTGTTTCCACTAATAACTAATATTAACATTAGTTATTAATAACTAATGATAAGATTTTCCCAGTTTATGGAAAAATAAGTTTTGGTTTAGTGTTTTCAACCTGTTAGGCATGAATTGTTTGACTAATAGAAAATAACATGACAAAAATGAAGCAGTAGTCGATCATGTTTAGTTCACCCACTTGTTTTTCATTGTCACATGCTTGTGATATTTATATTACTTACTTTTAATATAACAATGCTTTATATTAATCTGGATTTTCTACTGGAATTAAGGCTTTTCATAGTGTTTCACAAAGAACACCATGACTTCCAAAAGCTCTGCCATCGGAAATGGTTTGAGAACCACTGGCATTACCATCTTGTAAGATACTAGAGGGAAAGAACCTGGGTCGTCATCATCATCTCATCTATGATCAGAGCCATTGTAGGGTTTTGAGTAGAAAGTAACATGAGGAAAAATTGGATTATGATATTTTTGTGTTTGGGGAGTTTTCTGGAAGGAGTGTCGGGTGGGGAGGGTAGGAGTTGCCGTAGAGTGAATGTGGCATGTAACCACTGTAAATAATATTGTCAGTTCGGTTTATATTAGGCAGCTGATTAAAACTCTAGCATTATCATCCAGATGAAAATATTAAGGTGGATTTCTCCTATTATTTTAATTATTCAGTTTTGAAATGAAATGTATACAAGTTAAAATAACAGAAATTAGATTGATTCAAACATTGTTCTTGATAACTAACAAACACAAAAGAAAGTTATCTTAAAAGTACTTTCAATTTCATATCATCACTTTTCTAGGTAGGAACGGTTAGTTATAGAGTAAATTTTCAGAAAACACATCATTGTACTAATTGTGCATTCATTCATTCTTAGGAGGTCTGTGTTACAATGCCCATTTTATAAATTCAGAAATTCAGAGTGGAGAAGTGGCTTGGCAGTGGGCTGTCAGTGTTAAAAGTAAACTTCGAATCAAAGCAGTTGATTCTAAATCCCATGCTCTTTGAACCACACCACACCAAGCCCTCATTTTTAAGTTATTTAATTTTGTAAATTACAAAAGTAATGTGTGTTTAAAACAAACAATACTTACATGCATGCCTGTCAGGCTTTTATGTATATACATATTATATACAAATATATATGTGTATTTTAGAAAGATGTATCTATCAGCCATAGATAGATGGAAAAGAGAGGGGCATCTTGGAGGAAGAGAAACTAATAGTTAGGACAGCATTTCAGTGACCCTGAAAAGAAATGATAGGAGCTAGAACTAAGGTAGTGGCAGTGGTAATAGAAGACTTACAAAGGACAAATATGATGGGGAGAAAACATGTAAGAATTAGTAACTCATGGGAATGGGAAGGTCTGTGAAATGGGGAAGCTAAGAAGGACTTTCAGCTTTATCACTTGGGCAACATGGATGCCCTTCATGGGGATGAAGAGGTAGAAAACAGGGAAGGAAGAACAGAATTGGATGGAGGACTCAGGAATGAATTTGCTCTTGGCTGTAGTAAAGTTTGTGATCCTTTAGAATATCCAAGTAGAGATGTCTGTTAAATGTACATGAACATAGGGTTTAGTGTAGAGTTCCCTGTTAGTGATAGAAATTTGTGAGTCAGAAGCCTGCTGACAGAGGTCAAAACCAGGGTACAGGTATCACCCAGAGAGTTATTTAAAGGGAGAGAGTAAATGGCTGAAGGCAGACCTCTAGAGAACACTAGCATCTAAGGAGCAGAGAAGATTGAAAAGGAATGGTTAGAGAAGTAGAATAAAAACCTGGTGAGAGTATCACTGAAGCTAAGGGAGAACTTCAGAAGAGAAGGAAGCAATTGCCGAAAGATCGCCTAATTGAAAACCAGGCATTTCCATATGTAACTTCTGCATTTATAGAATTAAACAAAAAGTAGAATTTCATTGTATCTAAATATTCTTTTAAATCCTTTTAGTGGGTTTATAATGATGTATATATTAAGAAACTATCACGTATTTTAAAGCATAGATAATAAACATAAGTAACTATAGAATGTGGCAGTATTACTGGCATGGGCTTTATTGGTGAATTCTGCTTGATTTGACTTGTTTTATTTTTGAGTTTGCCTGCCTGCCTGCCTGCCTGCCTTCTTTCCTTCCTGCCTTCCTTCCTTCCGTCCTTCCTTCTTTCTCTCTCTCTCTCCCAGACTCCCTGCCTCCCTCCTTTCCTTTTGTAATATGATGAGTTTAGGATTGAGTGAAGAGCATTAGGAGTCCTGGTTACGTATGGGAAACCAAAGTATCTTCTAAGAGATTTATGAGCATTCCTTGGCTAGTTTACATGGTGACTAGAACAAATTTAAAATTTCAGATTACAGTTTCTCTTCACTCTATTCTATCTAAAATATGATCCTGGTGTCATGTGATTTTCATAACATAACTGTCCCTGCTACCAGTTCAGGAAGTAAAAGTCATAGGAAGATCATAATCACAGACCTCCAATTTCAGGGACATAGTGTAGCTGTTGAAATGACAACTAAATGGAGAAGACTGGTCTGCCTTTCCTTGCTGGACTAAGGAATATACAAGACACTTAGTTGGGTATTGAGGGGTGGAGGAATGGACAAGGAGATACAAAATGGACTGAGCCAGACTTTGTTTGCCCTCTGGAATTTTGCAGGTAGATAAGTGATAATGATAATTATATTACTAAATAGAAGTAAGAGTAGAAGGAACTAGAGATTCAAAGAAAAGAACGTATCAGGTGGGAAAATCTGGAGTAGGCATTTCAGTTAGTGAGTTTCAAATAGGCAGAATGGAGTAAAGAGCATTCTGTTAACAAGGGCGTAACATGACTAAAGGTATCGGCCCCCAAATAAGTATTTGTTGAATATCAGCACAGATGGAGTTGGCAGCAATTGTTTTTCTGATGATTTAATCAGTATAATGTATGTATGTCTCTTACATGCCAGGCACTATGGAAGGTAGGTGCTGGGGCCATATGCAAGATGACCCTCATAGAGCTATGTCTAGTAGGAGAGACAGATAAAACCAACAAACTAATGGATATATAAATTTGAAGTAAGAAGGACTGTTAGGCCACCAGATAGCTTGGGTGAAGAGAGATGGCTGGGTAGAGTAGTCAGTGAAGTCTCTTTGAAGGGCCAAAGTGTCATTTGAAACTGATCTCTGTAAGAACCACTTTGAAATATTTACCCGATTAGAAGTCTTTATCAGTGTTGCTATCCTAATACATTTAATTTGGCTAAATTACTCCCTCTTAAAACACAACCTATGAAATTTCTGTTTTCCATCAGTGTTTGCTTTATCTGTTGTTGTTAAATTTACCATGTCATCTTTGTTTTGCAGAAACCAAAGCTGAAAGATTGGCATCCTCCTGGGGGTTTTATTCTGGGATTGTGGGCACTCATTATAATGGTTTTCTTCAAAACTTATGGAATCAAGCATATGAAGTTCATTTTCTAGATGTGATGAATGAAGAAGACTGCATGGAAGACTATCACCTTGGATAAAATGTTATGCCATTACATTTTTTAAAAAAATACACTGTTCTGTGTGAATTGGGCAAAAAGTATAGGGATACTAAAATTGAATGAACTATTGACTTGATAACTTAAAAACAATTGTTAATGCAAGTGCTAAATATACTTTTTTTTGTTGTTCATGTTATTAAAATGATGGGACAGAGAGATCTTAATGGCTGTTTTTGAAAATAAGAATTTCCCCTAATTTTACTCCCTTTTCATTTGGAAAAGAAAAAAAGTGTGAAGACATTAAATTCTCACTAGCAGATGTAAACTTCTGTCAGTATTTTTGTGTTGTTCTCCTAGTGTTTTTTTTCTATGTACATAATTTTTTCCCAAATAAAGATAATATAAAATATATCATTCTGTAACTTTACTTTTCATTTTACAGTTTGTTATCAACCCGTGACATTCTTCAGAACACATTGTGAATGGTTGCACAGTATCCATTTTATGAATATCCAGTAAGCTATTTAACATTCTGCTCTTCTTGGACCACTTTGTTCTCCAAATCTTCCTTTAGTTCATTCTTTACTGTGTGAATATTTTACTGTAAGCCATTCATGGAATTCTGAAGCTTTAATTATAAGTAAGTGAAAAACATTAGTTCCTTAATTTAATGTACTGATAGTTTTGGGGACCTTATTTGCTGTCAGTTTATTTGGAAAATGTAAGACCTTTGACAATTTCATATTATTGACTGCTCAAGAGAAACAAACCCCATCATTTCTCATTTCTAACCATTCTCTGATCCTCTAGAATTGCTTACCTACTCCTCAGTTTCTATATTGAAAGAGACATTGTTTCAATTCTGGTAAACCTTGCCCACTGACTGTATCTGTACTTTTCCTGAGATGATTATTCCATAGAGTAGAGGGATGGTATGAAAAATTCATACTTACTTCCCTGCCTTCATCTCTGACTGATACATCATAAAAGGCAAAGAAGACCCCATTTCTGGTCTCTGTGAAAGTGCAAGAGCTCATATCTTCATCACTGATTTTATCAGCCATCTTCCTGTCTTTCTCATAACTGGAAGTAGTATTGAGATTGTGTTTTGCCGTCAGCCCCAGATTTTATATATATATAAACACACACATATATATATATATATATATTTTTTTTTTTTTTGCATAGAGGGGGGTAAAAACCATCACAGTTAAGTATTTATGTCCCATAGGATACCTTCTTATATTTCCTCTGTTTTATCCAGATCTTTATTAATTGCAAAGATCTTGTTTCTAATTATAGGGAACATTAAAAATAACTCTTTCTCCACAATAAAACCTCCTAAAATTAATATTCCTCAGGATTTGTTTTCCTTTTAGCACTTAAAATATTACAATTTAATTACACGCAAAATGGTCATATGTTTCACAGGCAAAAGATAAACTGTTATCTCTTAGGTTAGAACAAGTGATATTAAGGCTTTTTGCAGAGTATTAAGGCTTTTGCTTCACTCTGAATCTTCATTTTAAGTGATTTTTTTATTGGTATACTAGATAAATGAAGAAGGAGAATTTGTATGTGAATCAATGGAGGGGTATCCTTTTGTCCATAGAAAGGGGGAAAAACAGACTTACACTAGACTAGCCAGATCCTAGTAGCACTAAGAGACAGAAAAGGTTGACCGTGGCACTCTGCAAACACTTATGCAAGGTCATGAACACTGTGGTAGGGCCAGGCTACTTAGTGTCAGAAGGAAATATGATTGATCTTGAGTCAAAGTAATGGAGTTTGAATATAATGAAACCTACCTCGATGGTATAGACCACTGGGAAGTAAAAGGCTTCCTCTTTAGAGGCTGTAGAAGGTGCCCTTCTTAGTTAAAACCAAAATGGGAAAAGTAATACTGGATATAATATACAGGATTAATTTTGCCCAGGCAGAGTTTCAAAGGGCAGTTATTTCTTTCTGTTTCATTATTGAATTTTCAGAATATAGTTAAAGCAGAAAGCTTAAACTATGTTAAATGTTTAGCTCGTAACCATAATCTTTTTACATAAAGTATATTCTGCTTTCAATAATAAGTAAATTCTCTGCATGTGGTAAGTGGGTAATATTGTAAGTGCAATTAAATAGTCCAGACTTTAAATTATACCATAAAAGTGCATCCTTAAATATATTCTGCTGGAGTCACAAAGAGCTGAACAACCGAAAAGGGTTTTCTTTTTGTCTTTCTCCCAGTGTTGTTGTGAGGATCAGATGAGATAATGTTATGACTAAACACTTTGGAAACTGTAAATATGTGGTGGTGCTTGTTTTCCTTATTTGTGCTCAGGAAGATGCCAACAGAGAAGTTAATGATGCCACTGTCGCTCTTTCTGTTGCACTTATTTACCTGTCTAAGCTACTTAATGTGATTCTTGTTCTCTTTGATATTCTTTTTCTCCCCCATCCCTGGTGTCCTTCAGGGAGAAAAGGAAATATAGATAAATGGGTCCCAGCAGACATGGCCTGACCTTTTAGGGGAGGGACAGGATCTAACGATGCCATTCTGCAAAGGCAGCCTGCATGAGAAAAAGAAACGAAATGATGTGGATTTTAAAACTATGAAAGACATTCATTTGCAGTTTATGAAAGGGAAATGTAGTTTGGATGCAAAACTGATTAAATTGGATCAAGAAAAAGTGGAATTAAATACATAAAATAATGCATGCATTTATGGTTTCAATTTTTATATATCCTCAGCTAGTTGGAAATGATGATTCCCACAGCAAGCATAACTCAGCTTGTTTCTGCTTACCGAGTATTTTCTCCTATGGTACATGTTGATAACATTTCTTCCATTATGTATGTTGTATAGCAGAGTTACAGTTACTGTGGGAATCATAATTTGAAATTTTGACTCGTGTGTTTCTGGAATCTTTACAACAAATGTTGCATTAACATAGAACTTTTTCCATTGATTTTACCAAAATTAAATCCATCTGTAGCAGATTCTCTTTTAACTTGCGAAAGAAATATTTTATAAACACACCACAAGGTATGGCTATAAAATAATGAGATCAGCATCCATTTTGTCCTTATGAAATCAGCTTCATCACTTCATCCTTTATGTGCAGGCCTTTGCCACGAGGACAAGTGCCCTCCGGTTGTCACCCTTCTGTTGCTGCCTGCCCTGTCTGCACACGCACCTGCTGTGCACGAACGGAAGGCTTTCATCTCGTGGACAGTACACCTTGGTAGTAACCAGTCTTTTTTTTCTCTTAATGCAGAAGTATTTCAGTTTTGGAACTGTGCTATAAAGTATTGGGTTTATTTTAACTGTGTAGACCCTTGAATATGGGATTGATGCAGATGAAGGTGTGACCAAGACACCAGTTAAACATGAAAAATACACTTACTTCAAATATCGAAAGGTGGTGACTGTCATACAAAAGTGCTTACTGTTTCATCTGGGCTGAGATCCCAGAGAAATTCCATACTTGCCCATGGAATACCCAGTCCTAGGGCCGAGTGGGTGGGGCTTGTGTGATGTGACTCATCTTCATCTGATACACTGACTGTGCTAGAGTTTCAGGGACAGCTGGTGGGAACAATGTAGGACACTCTCTAAGGGTCATTAAATAAGGTCATAAATGTGGAACACATCATACAATGCCAAACATGAATTTCACCCTTTTGTTCTTTGCTGGGCAGGACGCTACCTAGCTCTTAACCTCCACTTAGTTCTTAACCTTCATTCAGGCCCAGGGATCACCCTCAAGTACATTGGTCATGATACACCTAGACGGTCCTGTTCCCTTCTCTTCCCTGAGCCTTAGTTTTTACTTGTGTTTAACCCTCTCTATGGTTTATCTACTTTGTTAGAAATACGCCTCTAGTGGGGCACCTGCCTGGCTCAAAGAGCATGTGACTCTTGATCTTGGGGTTATGAGTTTGAGCCCCATGTAGGGTATAGAGATTACTTAAATATTTTTTAAAAGTAGGGGCTCTTGGGTGACTCAGTTGGTTAAAAGTCTGACTCTAGATTTTGACTCAGGTTATGATCTCATGATTAGTGAGATCGAGCCCCCTGTTGGGCCTCCCACTGACAGTGTGGAGCCTGCTTGGGATTCTCTCTTCCTCTTTCTTTCTCTGCCCCTCCCCTCTCACAAAATTGTGTGCACTCTCTCTCTAAATAAATAAACATAGGAAAGAAGGGAGGGAGGGAGGGAGGGAGGGAAGGAAGGAAGGAAGGAAGGAAGGAAGGAAGGAAGGAAGGAAGGAAGGAAGGAAGGAAAAAGAAAGACATCTTTAGCATGATTTAATGGACAGTCTGTCCTCACCCCAAGCCCCGGATGTCTGGATAATAATCCGGTGTGAATTTTTCCTTTGTTCCTCCATCACACTGAGTACTGAATTCCCATTTCCTCTTCTCCCCCATCTCATGTTAGTTTGGACTTTGTAAGTTTCAAATGCTAGAAACCCAACGAGAACAAATTTAGACCAAGAAGGGAATTTACTGGAGGGACATTAGAATATCTCACATAATCTTGAAGGGGGTCTGGACTGAGCCTCACCAGGGACTGGAATGGCACCTGGATTTTCTTCTCTGCATTTCCTCATCCCTCCTTGAGACTGACTTTCTCATATGACTGGTAACACCTTGTGGCCTATGCTTCACCACAAAAGATTGGAAAAATACTCTATTCCTTTATTTCTAGCTCTAAAAAGTCTTGCGGAAGAACAGATTAACCTTGTTGTTATCAAGGGTTCACTTGGCCAGAAATTCAATGTCCTGTAAGCACATAAGGACCTATGGTGGATTACCCCCGTCTGTTACGGCCAGAGAAGGGAGAGATCATAGGAACCACTTAATCATCCTTATTACTGCTTTCTACTAGTTTGCTATTCATACGTTGTCCATGGAGCTCCAGCATCTCCATCGATTTCCATTAGAAATGTAGAATATCTGGGGCACCTGGGTGGGTCAGTCAGTTAATGTTCCAACTTTTATTTTGATTTTGGCTCAGGTCATGGATCTCACAGTTCATGAGTTCGAACCCTGTGTCGGGCTCTGTGCTGACAGCCCAAAGTCTGCTTGGAATTCTCTCTCTCCCTCTCTTCCTCTCTCCCTCTGTCTCTCTCTCTCAAAAATAAATAAACATTTAAAAAAAAAAAGAAAGAAATGTAAAGTGTCATTCAGGGCCTACTTCAGACCCACTGAACCCAAATCTGCATTTTAAAAAGATCCCCAGGAAATATGGATACACATGAAAGTGGGAGAAGCACTGATGTACTTTCTCTTCCTAAACACCCATCTGTATCCTACAAGGAGATTGTAAAAGGCAGCAAATACTCACTTGTAAAACAAACAGCCATGGGTGGCGTATTTTATGGGTTCGTTGACTTTTCAGCATTTTTACTGACTTCTAGTCAGACCTTTTAAGACTGCACCACTCTCAGTCTTTTTTTTTTTTTTCTGAGCCTTTTTCAAGTTGTTTAATGGTTAAACAGGCATCTAATTAGTACCTACTATATGCAGTATCCTGCAAATTCTTTGATACTCCTCTCATCTAGAGGTGGAGTCTAAATTCCTCTGCTCTGAATCTGGGCTGGCCATAGTGACTTCCACCTAATAAATAGAATGTGACAGGATGATATTGCTTGACTTCCAAAGCTGGGTCATAAAAGGTGATCTAGCATCTGCCTGACTCTTTCTCAAGACACTTGCTGTTGGAACCCAGCCATCATCCCCTGAGGAAGCCCAAGCCACATGGAGAAGCCATGTATGTGTATTCTGGCCAACAGCCCCAGTTAGGTCCCAGTTAGAAGCCAACATCAAGTTCTGGAGATACAAGGAACAGAGCCTGCAGAAGTTTCCTGACTGCACCCACTGGAGACCCCCAGGTGAGACCCTCCTAGCTGACCACCAGAACGATGAGATAATAATTTGAGAAGAAATTATTTTATTCCATTAAGTTTAGTATGGTTTGTTACACAAGGATTATTACTGAAACACTGTGTTAATGCATTACCCACTCTGGCAGATGCTTTGAGGGATACAAAGAAACAGGGTTTGTTTGTTTGTTTGTTTGTTTGTTCTTTAAAGAGTCACAAATTCATTCTTGAAAGACTCACATGAAGAGATGAAACACCTGCATAGCAGAATATGGCAAGTGCCATTTAAAAGCCATAGAATAGGGGTTTTAGGCAGAAACTTCTATTTTTAATGCTATATAAATGTTATTGTGCTTACTTTCAGGGGAAGGGGCAGAGAAAACTTCATGAGGGGAAGTGAAATTTGACTAAGCAATCAGAGTAGATTTCTCTATTTTTTCCTTCTCCATTTCCCACTGCTGCTCTTTTAGTACTATATGTATATAACTATATATAACTATATATATTTTTTAAATGTTTATTTATTTTTGAGAGAGACAGCACAAGCAGGGGAGGGGCAGAGAGAGAGGGAGACACAGAATCCGAAGCAGGCTCCAGACTCTGAGCTGTCAGCATGGTTTGAGCAGGGCTCGAACTCACGAACCATGAGATCATGACCTCACCCAAAGTCAGAAGCTTAACCAACTGAGTCATCCAGGTGCCCCTCTTTCAGTACTATAGATTATCTTCAATCCTTGCTACTAACTCAGACTTTCCAGTCATTGGCATATTTTGCTTTGTAATCTGAAAGTGAAATTGGGAGAAGGTATCCAGCTTAACTTCCCTCTTTACTTCCTTCAAATCTACCTCTGTTTTTCCACATTCCATCGTACACTCCCTGCTTTGGTCTTGGAGACTGAGTCACTGACTCCATCCATTCTTGTGGGATATTGCTTAGTAATGAACTCACCTCTCCTTATCCTGCAATCTTCCTTTACATGGAAGTGATTCCCCTTATGTTTAAAAAGATGTTCAAGTTTTCTCATCTTAAGAACTCAAAATCTTCTGTTCCCTTTTAAACATGATATAGAAATGCTATATAGAGTTCTACTTCACTTCATACCCTATTATTTTGAATGAGTAGATAGCATTCACTGACTTGGCTTCTCTGCCCTATATTCATTTGTGAGCCTTTCCATGAATCTAGCTTCTGCTTCCACCACTGCCCTGAAGCTATTTTCTTTACTGATATCAGTGATCTCTTAGTTTTACCAAATCTGATGGAAATTTTCTGCCTGTGCCTTTCTTATTTCTCCTTAATAAGTAACAATTGTTGATTACTTCCACTTTTAGAAATGTTTCCTACTCTGCCTTCATGGTACTGCTCTCTGCCCAAGTTTTCTTCACTCAGCCTGCCCTTTTCTGTCTTCTCCAAGTGCTTCTCTTTGACGGCATGCTACAAACTCTTCAGATTCAGCACTGTCTCTGAGTATTTTCATCCCCATCTGTGTTTTCCACTGTTCCCTCTACATCATTGACAGCCAAATTTCTCTATCTCGGAATCTCTCTTTGAATTCCAGAAATGCCCCTTTTTTACTTGAAAGCCCCAAAGGAATTTCAAATTCAGCATAACTCAATTTATAATCTCTCACTATCACCTCACTACTGAGCTCTTCTCTATCTTATTTTTCTCACTTTATATCCTGAATCCTTTCTGAATAGGCACAGATTATAAAGATATCTGTGTCCCATGTAAATGCTCACTATAAACATTAACTGCAGAAGAGGCTCTTAATAATCAGCTGGGCAAAATGACATACTCTGTGGATGTTGGTTAGCCTTTTTTCCCAGGACTTGCTCAATGAGCCCAAAGGAGGGAAAAAGTGGTTATGGTGGCCAGAATGGAGACTATGCCTGGACTCAACAGGCTGACTTTCTTCATACCAAGACTGATCTGGCTAATGCTACCGCTGAGTAGTGCCTAGTCTACTAACAGCAGAGACCTACATTAAAACCCAGCCACTATTTGGGTTGGTGCCTCCATTCCTCAAATGAATGATGATATACTTTAAAAAAAAAATTTTAATGTTTATTTTTGAGAGAGAGAGGGTGTGCGTTTGAGCAAGTGGCAGAGGGGCAGAGAGAGGGGCAGACTCAGAATCTGAAACAGGCTCCAGGCTCTGAGCTGTCAGCACAGAGCCTGATGCAGGGCTCAAACCCATGAACCATGAGATCATGACCTGAGCTGAAGCTGAATGCTCAACTGACTGAGCCACCCAGGTACCCCATAGGTTGATTATACTGACCATCATAGACTGGGCAGAAATTCATCCACATTGAAATGGACACATATATTGGTTATGGATTTGTATTCTCTGCTCTTTAAACTTCTCCCAGCCTCACCATCAATAAACTCTGAAATCTTTATCTACCAATGTGGCATTCTGCACAGTATTTAATCTGATCAAGGAACTCATTTCACAGCAAAGGAAGTGCATCGATGACCATATATCCACGGAATCAACTGGATTTATCACATATGCCATAACCTGAGAATGGCTGGCTTAACTGAAGATGGAGAATGGCTCATTGAAGACTCCGTTATGCCACCATCTGGAGACAACACTCTGAACGGACGGAGTTCTGTTTGACAGGGTGCAAATTCAGGCTTTGAATCAGAGACCACTACGTGGCATTATTTCCCCCCATGACCAGATCACATAGTTCTGAGAACAAGGAGTGGAAACGGGAGCAGCTCCTCTCACTATTATATCTAATAATCCATCCACAGCATTCTGCTTCCTGTCCTGCCAACTCTTAGCTTTGCTCCTATAGAAGAGTCTTAGCCCTGAGGAGAGGAATCCTTTGATCCAGAGGACACAACAGTGGTTCCATTGAATTTGAAGGGAAGACTGCCACCTGGCCATTTTGGGCCCTTGTATCACTGAACATACCAAAAATAAGAGGTTACACTATTGGCTAGAGTGGTTGAGGCCAATCACCAAAGGGAAATGAGTAGCTGCTACCAACTGAAGGCAAAGGGGGGTCATGTGGCACTCACTGGTTTCCTGACCAATAGCAAATGTTAATGGAAATCTAGAGCAATTAAAAAAAAAAAAGAGGCAGGATGACTGAGGACTCAGCCTTCTGAACAAAGGTTTGAGTCACTCCACCAGATAAAGAACTGGCTGATTCAACTTCTGCCTGAGAGTAAGGGAAATATACAACAGGCAGAGGAAGATAGGAAGCCAGACATCAGCTCCAGCCCCATGGCCAACTACTGAAATGAGAATTGTAATAGCTTTACATACTTTCTCTTTGCCTGTTATATGCTTATGTGTGCATGCTATTTCTCTTTCCCCACTTTTACTTCATGCAAGTTGGTAGTGCTTAACCTTATGATAAAGTATTTAGGTAAGAAAATATCCAGTGGGACTATGATAGAATTTAGGGAGTCATTGATATAGTGCATGTAATAACAGTTGTGACCGTGTGTATCCTTATTTGGGGGGAGGGTGAGGATTTCTTCATTTGTACGAATAGCAATATCTTGTTAGATGGAAATACAGAGTTCCATCACTGTTGTATAGGTCTCCAATGCATGTAGAAGAGTGAATGCTGAAACTAAGTAGCCAAAGGGGCATACTGGTCCCATTTTCAATTCCTGTCTCCTTGCTCCATATCTACTCATTATCCATATGTGATAATGGAGCTGAACCCTTTCAGAATTTCTTTTGTAGTTACCATTATGTTAAGCTTTGTCAACTGAGGGTGCTGGAGGAGCATGGAAGAAAGAAGGAGCTCCCTTCCTGTTTCTGGTGTGCTCCCCCGACGTCTCCTGCTGGGTGTTCTGTGCAGAAGTGTGCCTGTGTTTTCTACAGCGCCTAGTGGCTGGCAGCAGAGAGCATCTTCCCTTGGGCAGCTTCACAGAAGACAGTTGGCTAGCAAAGCACTTCCTCCTCATGAACCTGCCTCCAGCAGCTTTGCAGTGGATACGTTTGGAGGGCACCTCCCCCCAGCACACATCCCTGCACATCTCCATCATGGGGTGCTGCTAGCAGGGCACCTCCTTCCAGGCAACTTTCCCTACACTCTTTCAGGTGGCTTTTCATGAGGGCGTGGCTTCTTTCAGGGGATAACTCTGCCCTGCACTCCAGAGAGCAACTTTCCAGCAAGCTCCACTGAGATAACCTCTCAGTGAACCTCTCTGTCATCCAGTGAGCCCCACTGCACCCTCTCCAATGATGTCTGGACCTCAGCTCTGGGAGCAGTGGGTTTTTCCTTGGGTCCCCTATCTCACCCTGAGGGGTGGTGGCTGCTTCTGATGCCTGGTGTTCTATTGTGTTGAATTCTCTTTCTCTCTCACTAGCAAATTCCCCGTTACTCTAATTCCTTGTTCAAATTACTATGTAATTTCTGTCTTCTCATTGGACTTTGACAGACACACTTCCTCACAGGAGCCCAATGCCATTTAATGGTGAGATTCTTGGCCACAATCATTTCAATGGTTCAAATTATGCCTCTGGGTCCAAGGGAAAGTCCTCTTTCCTCCCAGAGAGCTGGACAAAAGATTGGAGCCCCTTCTTACCACTTCCCTCGAATTCTAAGGCCTCCCTGAGAAACTTCCACTTGAGGGTTAAGAGATGGAAGAAGTACTTCCTTTTGACACGGTCTGGCAGCTGGACTCAGTTCAGGCGATGTACAAATGTGTGGAAGCTATCCAGTAAGGGTCTCATCGACTCTGTTTTAAAAACTCTGGTTTCTTCTGGCTCTAGGCAGCTTCTTTTTGCTCTTTGTAATGAGTACATGGAAATGAAAAGATTCAAGCCACAAGCTTTCTTGTAACCCTACCAAGAAAGAAGATGGATTGTAGGGGGAAAATATGTTAGAGGCACACTGGTGTAGGAAATATTCTAGTGTGCTCAGTTACGAAAATGCTTACGAAGTAAGAAGACTGAATAGTACAGTAGTTAGGAGCCTGAGTTTTGCATTTCTGCAGGTGTGCATTATACAAGGAACAGAATAATTAAAATTACAAATCAGAAAATACACTTATACACAATAAAAACAAAGGTGGGAGAGAGAACTTGACACTGAGATAAGAGAAACAAAATAAAAGGAATAAAAATAATACATTAAACAGGTTAAAAAACAAAACCAGAAGCTTGGTTACAAAATATTGCTGGGGAAAATGAGATAAAAGAATTAAATTTTTAGATGTTGAAATGAGAAGCTTAGAATTTCAAGGATATGTTTGTGAATAAAGCAAAGGTAGAAAGGAAACAAAAATGTTTTAAAGTAGAAACAATGGAGAGAAATTTCAAATGGAATATAAAGAGTAAGCCAGGTAGCTGAAACAATTTAAAGGAAGATTAAAATAAAGCTAAAACTAGTCAAAGGAATACAACATTCTTTAAGTGCTAAACATTTAGAGAATGAAACAAACTAAAAATAAATATGAAAAACAAGGGATGAGAGATTTAAAACATGAGAAGAGCAACATTTTTTTTTTTTTACAAAAAGCAAATTAACTGCTTTTTAAGAGACACGTGGGCTTTTGTTGCTGTAATTCTCCATATACTCAAGCATCCATGAATTCTAGTCCATGGTCTCTGTAACTTTAATCCCCAAGGTCAAGTTTTTTGCAGGGTACACCCTTTGAGCTCCTTTAGGCAGAAAGCCAAAGGTAACAAGCAGTTCATACTGTTTAGCCTCTTTCTCCAAAGGCTTCTGGCTCCTGTGCCTACATGGCTTTTAACTCAGGTTGAGCGTGGAAACAGGCTGGAAAGATACAAGCCTTGTCAGGGCCAGCCCTGTTGTCTGCCTCAACTCTACAAGCAATTGTGTGGATGTGCCCTTCACCAATTGTCTAGAAGTCCAGGAGTCATTCTACAAACATATTGTCTGCCTCCATAGCTCTTGGGGCTGAGGCGATTATGAAGCCTCCTTCGGTCTCTTCACACTGCTGGCTGCAGCTCAAACAATCATCCTGCTTTGTAATATTTCTGGCCCCAGGGAGAAAGCAGATCAGTGGCTTTCAAACTTTTTGGCTACTACTCACAATAAGAAATACATCTCACATTGTGACTCAGTACTACATATATATGTGTATCTATCTATATGACTAGAAAAGAAGTTTTATAAAATAAGTACCCTCTCTAACATCATACACTCTGTTATTTTCAATCCTTTTGTACTCTATATTATAGAATTGTCTCTGGTGGGAGCCAGATCAATGGTTTTCAAAAATAGTTTGCTTCCATCTGCAGTAAGAAATGCATTTTACACTGTAACCTAAGGTACATATATGTGTATGTGTCTACATAATTAAAAGTTTTACAAAGAGTACTGACGTTCTCCCTAAAATGCACCTTTTAATTTTCTATCCTATTATATTATAGCTTTATTGATTGCTTCCCAGTAATATCTGGCTATATACTTCCTACCAAGAAGACATAATGAAAGCATAGAGAACCACAGCCAAGAATAATGCCCAACAGGGTGGTAAATTATTACAAACATCTTTTGTGCTGACAATGCACTTTACTGCTCCCTGGTGCTGCTCTGATACATTGTGTTATTCCTCCAACATTTGTCAAGTATGAATACCTTTTATGTGAATGCCTCTGTCTTTGAGACGTCTCTTCTTTAACATGAAGAGAGCTCCAGGAGAGATTCTAGAAGGTATCATTGAATTAAAAGTAATGGTGGAACACAATTTTTTGCAAAGTGACAGAAATCCAACACAAATATGCTTAAGTTATACTTTTTTTTAAAGTATTTATTTACATAACAATGCCCAGGAGAGGTTTGTCCTCAGGCTCAGCTTGATCCAGCACTAATGACATTCTTAACAATGCCCAGGAGAGGTTTGTCCTCAGGCTCAGCTTGATCCAGCACTAATGACATTCTAAGATGTCTGTCATATCTGCTTCCCCTGGGGTGACTCCATTCACAAAGTGATTCCTCTTGTGGTAGCAAATACAGCTTTAGGAGTCTCAAGTCCTAAAGCACCTTGAGCTGGGGGAAGAGTTTGCATCCCTGCATTGGGTCATGTTCCCATCCACGAACCAATGATTGTCTGGGAGACATGATATGCCATTAGGTTTAAGCTGGTCAGGACCTATCCCTGGAGGTCTATGCAGAGTGAATCCCTCATTAACTACATAGTTAAGAGTGGAGGGATTGGTTCTCCAAGGAAAATACGGGCACCTATGGCCTGAAAGGTAGGAAAATGGGCTGCCAATGGCTGCAGGTGCTTGAGCCAGGTGACTTGAAGGCAGTGTGCAGCCAGGGGCTAGAGTTGGGTGGGGTACTCTTGTCTGTAGATGGGAACACAGGGGAGGGGAGGCACTCAAGGTCCATGAGCAAACCTGGAGCCACCTTAAGTCACCTGGTGTAGGTGAAGCTTCAGGACACACAAGGAGGAGCTGTGCGAGAAAGAATGGAGCTATTATAATGCAAGCGATGGGTTCTGAGTCCAGGCTACAGGATGAGACTAAATCTAGTCAGAGCGCCAAAAAAGATTCAGAGTGAAAGTTATATTTTATAAGACTCATTTTGCCTTGGGGAATGAATACATTGGAGAAATAGTGTTGGAAGGCCGTGGTCGTCCAGGCAAGAGTTAGTAAAATGAGTGAAGAACAGGGAGAGCAGTGCATGGGAGTGGGAAGGAAGGGAGGGAATTGATGCAGAATCTCGGTGCCCTTTTTCTTACAACCCTGTGAAGTGAGCTTTCAGTTTTGTTGGCTTATGCAAAGTTGGGAGAAAGCCTTTAATATTCAATTGACTTCAAACAAAGATCAAATGATTCCAGGAAGCTTTACTTTTCAAAAGGGAAGAACCTACCTGTTGGGGAAGAAACTACCTGTTAGGGGGGAAAAAACAATCTAATTCTTATGTAACTCATTATATAAGTCTATCTCATCAAAGAGTTAAATTACTTTCCATTAAGTGAGATGGAAAGATACTTCTGATTTACCACACAGGCTCCCAGAGGTCTCCCTGAGGCCCTCTGGGCAGGATTCATCTCCTCCCTGTCCCACAGAGCATTGGGTTCAACTGTCTTGTTATCAGCATTTCATACATGCATCCTTATCACCCACTAAATTATGAGCAGGACAAAAAAACTCTTACGGTTGACTAAAACAGTTTTTCTTTTCCTTTCTTCCTCCCTTTCCCAAGCATCTCTACGTGAATCAAGGCAACATGATTGGCACTGGAGACATGGAGTTGAATCCCAGCTGGACTGGTACCAAATCTCCTTGGGTTCAGGGTGGGTTCAAGCCTGGGAAGTAAGACATTTAATGACTGCTGGGAGAGGCATCTATATGGAATAGGATAGGAGGAGAGGTCAGTGTCCTGTGGTGAGATCACGAAATGCTTCGTCAGAGGTAACATGGAACAGGAGTCTTTTTTTTTTTTTTTTTTAATTTTTTAATGTTTATTATTATTGAGACAGAACCACAGCATGAGCGGGGGAAGGGCAGAGAGAGAGGGAGACACAGAATCTGAATCAGGCTCCAGGCCCTGAGCTAGCTGTCAGCACAGAGCCCGATGTGGGGCTTGAACCCACAAACCATGAGATCATGGCCTGAGGCGAAGTCAGACGCTCAACCGACTGAGCGGCCCAGGCGCCCCACGGAACAGGAGTCTTAAGACTAGTGGCCAGGGAAGGTGGGCAGGAGAAAGGAAGGGCATTGAGTGGGAAGCACTTACCAGGCAGGCAGACGTTGCAACAGGGAGAGGCCATAACAACTTTGACTTCATGGATTTCTACAGATATATGTAGCCATTTCTTTAAGGCAGAATAAACTGTACGTACACACACACCCAGGCGCACACAGGCACATTTGGCAACAGTGATGGTTACTCTATGGTGAAAAACAACTGTTTTAAGGAGACAGGTTTATTATTACTAAAATAAGCCAACAAGATTTGTTTCCTTCTACATTTAGAGCCACCTACAATTAAATTGAGAACAAGGGGAAATCTTATAGAAACTGAAACACTGATAAAGTTATTTTGATGTTTTTCTTTAAAAAATAATTCTTAGCAGAAGAAAAGTTCTTAGAAGTCCTAGAAACCCATAAAGCATTGCTTTAATCATATGACTGTCATGCTTAACAAGTTTTACTGATACATGGCTAACATCACCAAGTCCACAATTCAAGGTCGATAACAAGAATAAAAGCAAAAGGACACTGAGGTAGCTGTTTTAACGGCAGAACAGGCTTTAAGGAAAAGGCTCTATTAGGGATAAAGTGGTTAATACCAAATGATAAAAAGTAATTTAACCAGGGAGATAAAATAATTATGAACTTGCGCGTCACAATAGCTAACACAAAGTGTTTGTAGACTACTGGAAAAAAATTCAATGTCATACTGGAAGACTTCAAGACACTTTTTTATTATTATTTGAGTAGTCTAACGTTAGTAACAAAATAAAAAATTTGAGCAACTCAATTAGCAAGCTTGATTTAATGGACATATATCGAATTCTGGACTGCCAAAGTTTTAAAAGTAAACGTTCTTCTCAAGTACTCATGGAACACTTACACAACTTGTCAAATGGATTATATAAATCTTGACAATTTCAGAGAATTAGCATAATGTTGACCACAGTCTCTAACTATAAACAATTAACTTTGATAGTACCACACAAAAATTAGTAAAGTCTTACGTGTTTGGATAGTTTTAAATGTATTTTATTTTATTCATTTTCTTTACTATTTTATTTTATTCTGCTTTGGAGGTGGAGATGTGTCCACCTTAAATTTTTTTTAGGAAAGTATAATTGACATACAATATTTGTATTAGATTTGGGTGTACAACATAGTGATCCAGTGAGTTATATACATCATGAAATGATCAATGTAAGCCTAGTTAACATCTGTCACCAGACACAAAAAAAAGTTTTTTACAGTATTTTTGCCTGTAGTCTCTATGCTGTGTTTCCTTGTGTCTTATTTATTTTATAACTGGAAGACTGTACCTCTTAATCCCCTTCACCTATTTTATCCATCCTTTCAATTCTCTCACCTTTTGCAACTATCAGTTTGTTCCCTGTATCTGAGTCTGTTTCTGTTTTGTTCATTTGTTTTGCTTTTTAGATTCCACATATAAGTGATATCATATGGTATTTATCATTTTCTGTCTGATATTTCACTTATTATAATAACCTCTATAACCATACATGTTTTCAGAAATGCTAAGATTTTATTCATTTTTATCACTATTATATATATATATAACGTATATATATAATATATAATATATATATATATATATATATATATAATACCACATCTTCTTTATCTATTTAAGTAATCTCTACACCCAATGTGGGGCTTGAACTCAGAACCCCAAGATCAAGAGTTACATACTTTCCCATCTGAGCCAGCCAGGCACCCCGACACATCTTCTTTATCCATGAACACTAAGCTTCCTTCCATATCTTGGCTATTGTAAATAATGCTGCAATGGATATAACGGTCCATATGTATTTTTAAATTCATGTTTTTGTTTTCTTCTAATAAATAGCCATAAATGGAACTGCTGGCTTATATGGTAGTTCTATTTTTAATTTTTAAAGGAATCTCCTTATTACTTTTTATAGCAGCTATACCTATTTACATTCCCACCAACAGTGCATTAGGTTTGCTTTATCTCCACATCCTCATCAATATTTCTTACTTCTTGTCTTTTTTTCCTTGTCTTTTTAATAATAGGCATTCTGACAGGTGTGAGGTGATATCTCATTTGGATTTTGATTTGCATTTCCCTGATGATTAGTGATATTGAGCACCCTTTCAGATGCCTGTTTGCTATCTGTATATCTTCTTTGGAAAAATGTCCATTCAGGTTCTCTGTCCACTTTTTAAGACTGCATGTGTTTTGGTGTTGAGTTATATGAAGTCTTTATATTTTTTTGGTGTTAACTTCTTATCAGATAGATCATTTGCAAACATTTTCTCCCATTCAATAGGTTGTCTTTTCATTTTGTTGATGCTTTCCTTTGCTATGCAAAGTTTTTTTAGTGTGACATTGTCCCATTTGTTTTTTCTTGCTTTTTTTGTTTTTGCTGAGACTCATATCAAAGAGCTTACTGCCTATATTTTCTTCCAAAAGTTTTATGATTTTAGTTTTCATATTTAAATCTTTAATCCATTTTGAGTTTATTCTTTGTATAGAGTATAAAAAAGTGGTCCATTTTCACTCTTTTGCATGTAGCTGTCCAGTTTTTCCAGCACCATTTATGGAAGAGACTGTCTTTTCCTCATTGTATATGCCTCCTTTGTCATAGATTAATTGTATTAGTGTGTGCTTATTTCTAGGCTCTATTCTGTTCTAGCAGTTTTGTGCTGATGCCATAGTGTTTTGATTACATTAGCTTGAATTCTGGGAATGTGATACTTCCAGGCTTGGTCATCTTTCTCAAGATTGCTTTGGCTCTTTGGAGTCTTCTGTAGTTCCCTACAAGTTTTAGAATGATTGTTCTAGTTCTGTGAAAAATGCCTTTGGTGTCCTGATAAGGATATCATTGAATCTGTGGATTGCTTTTGTAGTGTGGGCACTTTAATATTAATTCTTCCAATCCATGAACATGGTATGTCTTTCTATTTATTTGTGTTGTCTTTCATTTCTTTCATCAATGTTTTATAGTTTTCAGAGTACAGGTATTTTACCTCCTTGGTTAAATTTATTCCTAGGTATTTTATTCTTTCTGACACAATTGTAAATGGAATTGTTTTCTTAATTTTAAAAGTATGTATAAATGGGAAGAATGGGTGGCTTTTTCTTATAGTACAATTCTTGATTTCAGACAAAAGCCAGCATTTGTCAAGTACTGCAGTAACAATTGTTGCAGCAAGTATCATCTATAGATGATAAAATTAGTGTTTATGTTGAGAAACAGGAAGTTTACATATTTAAAAATATCTTCCTGAAAGATTCCTAATAATTATAAAGGGGAAACAGTAATTTTATAGTGGAGAAACTTGAGACATTACTTATACCAGTCAGGGTTTTCCAGAGAAACAAAGTCTATAGGATACATCTATCTATAGAGAGGTTAATTTTAAAGACTTGGCTCATGAGACTGTAGAGGCTAGCAAGTCTGAAATCTTGAGCAAGCTGGCAGGCTAGAAATTCTGAATCTGAAATCTGGAGGACAGGTTAGCAAGTGGGAAACTCAGGCGGGGTTTCTGTTTCTGTGGAGGAAAATTGCTTCTTTCCCAGAAAAATCTCAGTCTTTCTTTTTATTGCCTTCAAATGTTGGATGAGTGCTCACACACACACACACACACACACACATACACACATTATAGAGAGTAATCTGCTTTACTCAAAGTCTATTCTGATTGTCAGTATTATCAAATCTTAAAAATATCTTTACAGAAATGGCTAGACTGGTGTTTTCCCAAACAACTAGGCACCACAGCCTAGCCAAATTGACATAAAATCAACCATGACACTACCTTAATATAATAATCAAGTTTAGCATCACTGGTAATGAGACATATTGACATCTTGTACCTCCTGATACTATGCACTTAAAAAAGTAAAACATCATTTTAATGGTACTACGTGGCCTTCATGTAAACTTGATAATCACTGAGTTCATTTACCTCTAATGTTGGACATAAGATCAATATACAAAAATCAGTAATATTTGTATATACTAATACAAACAGGTAGAAAATTAAAAAAAAACAACAAAAAAACCCCAAAAAAGAACGAACCCCATTTGTAATAGCACCAAACCTATCAAATACCTAGGAACAGATAAAAGACAAGATATGGTAGATCTCTATATGGAAAACTTCAAATTGTGTTCATGAATTGAAATACTTTATACTGTGAAAATGTCAATTCTACCCAAACTGATCCATAGAATCAATGCAGTCACAACAGTAATCCCAGCAGGTTATATTAAATATGGCAAATGACACTCTGATTCTAAAATTGGATGTGGAAATACAAAATGCCAAAAATAGTTAAAGCAATGGTGAAGAAGTTGAATAAGCTGGATACTTTCTATCTCTAGATAACAAGACTTATGAAGTTGTAATAATTAAAATAATGTGGTAATGGTGTAAGAGTTAAAAATGGTACAGAACTCAAAGTTAAGAGACAATCCAGCATATATATGGTAACCTGTTTATCACCAAAGAAACACTGTAATTCAGTGGAGAAAGGGTAGTATTTACAATAATGGTGCTGTATCACTGGATTTCTTTAGTGGGGGAGGGAACCTTGACCCCTACCTCATATCATATCCCAAAACTAATTTGGGATGGATCACAAACCCAAATATAAAAGGAGAAAAATAAATTGAAGAAAACATAAGAGATGGTCATGGGCCAGGTAAGAATTCTTAAATATTTCATATTATACATGAAATACAGCCACATTGGAATTAAAATGATTAAAATTAAGAACTTTTAGTCATCAAAACATACCATTAAGAGAGTGAAAAGCCAGCCCATACACTGGAATATAAATAACCAATGAGTTGAATCTAGATTATATATAAAGAATTCCCATAAATAAGAAAAAGCATGATAACCCAACTAAAAGGATGGTGAAAAGCTTTGAATAGGCAAGTCACAAAAAGGGGTACCAAAGAAGTCAATAAGCATATGAAAAGATGCTCAATCAACTTCGTTATTCATCAAGGAGATACAAATCTAAAGCCATGACAGTTTACCACTATATAGCCAGCAAAAGGAATACATTTATAAAGATTTACAATACCAAGCAGTGGTAAGTACATGGAGCAACTGGAGCTCTGCTATTCTGGTGGGAGTGTAAAATGATGCAACCACTTTGGAAAACTGGCAATATCTAGTAAGGTCTGGCACAGATGCACCTGTGACTCAGCAATTCCACTCCTTGCCATATATCCAATAGGAACAAGCTCTGTGTCTGTCAAAGTGAATATATAGGAATGTTCATAACAACTATACTCATGGTAGCCCTAAACTGGAAACAACCCAAAGACCACTAATACTAGCATTGTTATTCTAATGTAAAGTGATCCTATACAGCAGTGAAGAAGAATCACCGCTATAGGCATCAACAGGGATGAATCTTACAAATGTAATTTTGACTGAAAGAAGCCAGACACAAAGTACATAACATCTAATTCCATATGAAATTTAAAAACAGGCAAAACGAATCTACATTGGTGGATGGAAGAAAGTGCTCACTCTTCACAGGGAGGCTGACTGAAAGAGAGTATGAATGAACATTCTGGGGCACTGGAAATGTGCTATACTGTCATCTTAATAGTAGTCACATGGGTGTAAAGATACATAAAATTTCATCACTATATACATAAAGTTTATGTACATTATTGGATCAAAATACCTTGGCAAAAACTAGTCATGCAAAAAAAAGAATCAGCAAGACATTCTTCAGGAAGAAGAATAAAGCGAGGAGAAAATTGCCCTACAAGATACCAGGACTTATTACAAAGCCTTACTAATTAAGACTGTGTGGTATTAGTACAGAGATAGACAATTTGGTTAGAATGAAACAGAATATGGAGAACAGAAATAAATCCCCATATATATGGAAATTTAATTGCTGATCTTTGGAGAAGAATGAATTCTTCAGTAAATGGTGCTAGAACAATTGGTATTTATATAAAACAAAAGCAATTTCTATCTTCGCATGTTATACAAAAATATAAATCCCTTACTGACACAAGAGAGAAAAACTTTGAAATTTTTAAGAATAAAGTATAAGGAAATAATTATTGATCGGGAACAGTGGAAGATTTATTAAAGAGGGTAGAAGAAGCTCTAATTATATATAAAGATAGAAAACATGACTACACTGAAAAATTAAAACTTCTGTTCATTGAAAGTCACCGTAGAGAAAAAGAAAAGCTACAAATTGGAAGAGGATATTTGCAAACATATACTCAACAAAAAATACTATCTAGAATATATTAAGAATTCTTTAAGAGAAAAAAGTAAAAGTGAACTAACCCAGCAGGAAACTGGACAAAAATGGATAGGCGTTTTATAGATGAGAGAACACGAAGGGAAAAGAAAACATGCTAAATGGTAAGGAGAAAACAGGGAAACAGAAGTCAAGATCTCAATGAGACACAATTTACAAGTACCAGGAGGGGAACATTTTACAGTCTGAGAATACCAGGTCAAGTGTTAGCAAAGATGTGGACAACTACTGTAAGGAGTATGAAGTGTCCAACCACTTTGGAAAACAATCTGGTGATACTGTGCACACGTGAACAATTTTACTCTATAGCTCAGCAATTTTATTCCTAGGTATACATGCTGTATAAAAATTCTTACACACATGCACTAAAAGAACTTTCCAGGAATGTTCATAAAAACATTGTACATGTTAGCAACAAGCTGAAACCCAAATGTTCACCAAAAAGAATGGATAAAAATAAGTTCTGGAATATTCACACATTGGCATTATGCAATCCTGAAAAGAAACTAGAGTTACATGCAAAGAATATGGATACATCTTAGGAAGAAAAGGCAAGTTTTGTTAAGACTAGATACAATGTTAAGAGTCTTCTAATGTTTATTTATAGGTAAAACTAAATAACTTTATTTATTGGTATATCTGTATATAAGAAAACTATTTAGAAAGTAAGAGAATGGTAAATTGAAAATCCAAGAAAATTGAAGGAACACTGAGGCAAGTTCAAGGATAGTGGTGATATTCTCCTGATATTTGCTTCATAATGAGTATCTATCACGTATTTAACCTGTATCAAATATTACATGCACTGTGAATATGGTATAATAGATCATTTCAATATTCTAATAGATGCTGCTATGGATAGGGTTAAATTTCTGCAGGAAGTGCATGGTGACTGAAGGCAGAGACTCCAGAGGCAGACCCTGTGGCTTCCAACCTGACTTTCCCACTGATTAGCTGCATGACCTTGGGAAAGTTACTCATGTGCCCTGTGCCTCAATTTTCATATCTGTTAAAAGGGAATGATAAAAAGAACCCATTTATTAGGGTTATTGTGAGGATTAGTTGCAGTTTTACATGTAAAGCGCTTAGGGGATGCCTGGGACACGGCAAGCCACGTGTTGACTGTCATCTTCATTGTCTTGGGGGCCAGACCCACAACTTCTCTTACTCTCAGTTTATTTATCTGCACAATGGGATAATAAGACCTTGTGAAATAATAAATATAAGGCATATGGCATCGTGCAGGCCATCCAGTAGATATTCAGTGGCTAAAATATAACTTTAACATTTCGATTCAATCTCATGGATCTCCTATGTTTGGTTTTTAAATTAAAGAAATGGTCTCATGGTAAAGAATAAAGATGCTACTCTTGAGATGACTCATGTACATAGCAAAGACGCTTTTTTATGTGTAGTTAGACACAGCATTTACTAGATTTTCCCCAACCTCCCAGTTGGGATTGTTTGAAATCCTGTTACAAAATGTCTTTCCTAATACTTTGTGAAATACCATTTTGTGATTACAATAAACATTCTGAAAATGTAGGAAGCTCTAAATTCTGTTCGTTCAAAAAAAAAAAACGATTCTCTTCAGTTCAATGTAGTGTCTTCTGTTTTTCTATGCTTTTAAAAATGAAACTGAGATCACACAATTAAATAAATATGTGGAAGGGCAGACAATGAAAGAAAAGGATTCCATTATGTTGACACATTCAGGCAGGTAATGATCGTGGTTCCCTGCAGAGGCAGCCTTTGGCAGCCAACTCACCTTTACTGACTTGATTCCATCTTGTCCTCTTTTGTAACCAGGAGGTAACTGGACACCAGATGCTGGTCAGGTGGGGACTCAAGATGGTGACTGGGCTGCTCCCCCTGGGAAACCTTCTCCCAAGAGTTCTCCTTTCCCCTCACGTTCTGGTAGGGATAAAAACATTCGGGGTCTGCTTCATGGAAGCAAAAGGGTTTTTGGAGTGTTTTGTTCACTTCATTTTGATTTTAAGATAAATGTATACTTAATTGTTTTGGACTCTCCAAATCACCAGTTGGATTCCCAGCAGCTTTAGGAAGCTGTCAGGTTTAACGCAGGCTATAACTCATCTCATTTTAGCCTTCTTTTTGTAGTTGAACCAGAGAAGTCAGAGCCCAGGCTGCCTCTCCGCCTTTCCATGTATGGTATAGCATTTGTCAATATTAAATTTAATTTGTGCTAAGAGCAGCTCGCTAACAGTGAGAACACAAAGCTTGCTGAACTTCACTGTGTCTGTGCGTTCAGTACAGCCAACATTAACAAACCTAATGAATTCAGCTACATCATCCTCCCCAAATCTAGGTCATTTCTGTTGATTAAAAATGTTATAGGTTTGACGCTACAAAAATTCACTTAAAATTTAACTACTTCATCACCTTTTCTGTCTCCTGTACTTCTCAAATAGAAGAATATATACTGATTACCAATCCAACGGGCCACCATTAAGAGGTTGTCATCAACAACAGACATTTATTGAGTGCCTATTGTGTGCAAGGCACTGTACTAGGCAGGAGGCTACAAAGACAAAAGAGAAACAGTCCCTGCTCTCAAAGAGCTTACAATCTAACGAGACTAACAGGACACATACGTAAAGAGACAAGGACAATTCAAGGTAGCATATAATATTAGGGCACGAAGTAAAAACAAACACAATCACAGCCTTTTTTTGCTTTTCTCTGGTGTCTCAATACCCTGAGTAGGTAGGGATGAGTGAGCTAGAACAGAGGGCTTCCTCCTGCTTGTTTTTTAAGCCTATAGACCCTCTCTCACCTCTTTCCACTCCGAAGCATCTTCTGGATGTGCTAAAATCTAGGTAGTGGATTTATCTCCCCCCTGCCCCAAGGCCTAAGTATTACAGTAGTCTTTGAGGTGGACTTCTGATAGGGTGACCCACTGTCCCAGTTTGCCTGGGATTTGTCCTAGTTTTTGCGCAAAAATGTGTCTGGAAACTCCCCCCTCCCTACTTCCTGGGGAAAGCCAGGACAGTAGATCTGAAGCACCAAGTCCCGTAGCCGATACAGTCGTCCCACCTACTATGGTCATTGCCTGGCAGGGCCCACCCCAAATCTGTTCCCCAAACAGGTCTCTAGTCTAAACACCTACAAGGAAGACCTCAACAGCTTCCAAAGACTGCTGGTTTAAGAGCCCAGTGTAGAAAAAAGAAGACAATCGGGAGAGAATGACAGCAAAAAGATGGAATTGCGGTTCAAGAGGGAGGCAGGGAGGATGGAAGGAACCACTTGATCGGGTATGGCGTTTGTGAGGGTGTTCACCTCACCTCTTAACACTGCAGAGGACATAGGGATCTCAGAGTAAGTCTAGTTAATACTCTGAATCATCACTCCAATGGAATTCAGGGTATATTTCTGAAACGAGGTCAGTCCTCCATAAGGGCGAATATTTGGGTGGGTGTTAAATAGATATGTATGTGTTCAAATCACACTGTATTAATCCTGACAGAATTCCAATGTGTTCCCTTCACTTTTACCTACCATTCAGGTAGCTTCCGAATCAATAATTTTAACTCAAAATAATTTGAGGTGAGTTCTTATTTCAGAATAAGGTTAGATCCTTCAGTTTTAATGTAGTTAAAATAGACGAGGAATGGAGAACATTTCAGGAAACAAAGGTAATCTGTCCTGAGAGGTGTTTGGAATCTGATACACACACGCATACCGGGCAGTAATTTAAGGATTCCAAGAGACCGCACATAAATTTCTCCTTCAGGTGCAGCCTTTTGTGTTTTGCTTTCATTTATTTTTTGAAGAAAAGCTCTCACGCTGAAGTCTCGGGACCTTGGAAGTTCCCGAATCGCTCTGGTTTTATGTCTAGCCCTTAGGTTAGCACATACCAGGGTTAGTGAAGCACAGGGACTTAGTTACCAAACACCCATTAACCATAATGGAAATCACACAGCAAAGTCCCCATGCAGCACACTGAATATTTACCTCCTAATGTTCTTTTAATGTACGCTTTCTTGGGTGAATATTTACTGTAGAATATTAAATGTAAGATTCCTTTTTTTATGGGCCATTTGAAGTGATTGATTTTGTTTGTGAATTCCTGTATCTTTGCCCATAATGGCTGTCTATTGTAATGGCCTCTGCCAAATGTTCTTGCGCTGAAATAACAGACGCCATGGGTCGGCCAGCTGTGGCTTTGTATTACCGTGGTCTTAAAAGCTAGGAGGTAGCTGATGACACAGTTGGGAAAGAAGGAAAAGGTGTGTAACATAACGAGTCTGGCTAAGGCTTCCAACACAAATGGATATTGAAATCACTGAGGTCTGTAAACATGGTTCTGCAGGCATCTTTTATATCAGAGCTGATGTTTAATGTTATTGAATGGTGTTGAGACCGATAGTCACAAAACGACAGTGGCAAGATAAGAATTCAATTGCCCACGGCCAGGACCATCAGCACAATCTATCAGAATTCTAGGCATTTTCTTTAAATGCTATAATAAAAACCACTGCCCAAGTGATAATTCTTGCACTTTTTTATACCATATTTTTAAAAATATAAATTCACATACGTATCTTACCTACATTTAGATTTAAGCTATTTCCCAGTGAAGCCAGGAATTTCAGAATTTGGTTGCTTTTCACTCTTTTGAGTATTTGGGAGGAAGAAGTTACAAAAAAGATGGGAGTTATCATATGGTCTTTAAAAAAAAAAAAAAGAAAACAAATCCCAAAACCTAAAGATAACACAGGCATTTGAGATATTATTAGAGTAGGTAATACAGCTACATCTTCGCATGTTCCAACTCTGCCTTTCCAAGTTTCCATAAAGATAAAACTTGTTAAAGGAGCCTACTTACATCTGGACAACATAATGTCTTCGAGTGATGGTAAAGATGGCCTATAAATCCAGTCATGAAATTCATGCTCTTTTCCATACATTCACAAAGTATTGTGTGTTCAGAGTCCATGCTGCAGAAGAGATTGTGCTGAAATACAATTCTACGGTCTCTTTAAAAACAATGAGAAAATTTAAAGAACACATACATTTCGATTATATTGGCTTTTAACAATTCAAGCTAGACCACAATAATACTTTGTTTCTGACGTATAAATATCTGGACTGTGTCTGCATCTCAAGCACAACACTCCATATAATTAACAGTACTAGTTAGTGCAAGGGAATGGAATCTTTAGCAGTAATTAAGGAAAGGGAAAGGAAGTGGCAACGTGAGAAACCTTCTTTAATCACAGGTCAGGTCATGTTCTATAAAACACTGTCAGTCTCCACACATAATACTTGCTGGTGCCTTCAAATCTGGCATCGGAAAAACTAATGCCTTCTAAGTCATGTGTAAAGAAAACACTGGTAGAGTTTTAAAAGGACCATTTTTGAAGAATATCACCAGCTTAAATGAAGGTCTTTCATACTAACTGATATCTTGGCCCTGAATAAAATAAGTCCTTCATACCCCTCCAGACCAGGGAACGGCTGTGAATATAATGTAAGTAAGACTTGCAATATGGGAATCTGGAGTTCACAGGATAAATGAGTCTTATGCTAGGGAATCTCCTTGTATTATCTTCTCATAGATTCAGAGAAAGGCAGTTCCTTGCTCCTGAAGCCAGGGAACACCACAGTTCTGTCTTTCTTAGTTTTCTTTTGTGTTTTTTCTTTTCCTTCCTCCCTCCCTCCCTCCCTCCCTTCCTTCCTTCCTGTGTGTAGTGCAAGAAACACCAGAAAAGCAGGGGGTAGATTGTAGCCAATGGGGACCAGGCAGGAAGTTATGTTTTTAACCACAGAGGGAGATAGATAGCAGGGGAATGAAAAGACTCCCTAAAATCAGGCTTTTGCTACTGCAGAAGCCCCAGTCATTCCAAGTGCACAGTCCTTAAATGTGTGAACGAGAGGCTCACCGCATTTTACATTTGGAAGGAAAACGTATGCGGTCGTCTAGTACAGGGACATCATTCTCAGACGAGGAAACGAGGGTTTACGTCAGGTAACCTACAGCAACTATTACTAAAGACAACCATCCTTAAGTTTCTTTTGTTAGTATTGTTTTGTTGTAATAACACAGTTTTTGGCTTTCAATTTTGTCATTTGGAGCATTTCCTTACGTTAGAAAACGTCATAGCTATTCTTGAAGCCTAAGGGTTCAAAAAATGCAACGCAACATTTCCAAGTCAATGGCATGCCAACAATGAGCATCGTGAACACAGTCACTTACCAACCGTATTCTAGGTATTTTCCAACCATCGTTCAGGATTAAAGAGTTAAGAAGGATAAATTACCACATAATCATAATCCATAAAAATACTGGCCTAGATAGAGTACACTAAAAAACTCTCAGTAAATAAATATTGGGCATTTGTTTGATGAAAGTCAGTGGAGATGTGCTCTTCAGAAATCATGTCCATACTTTCAGGCTACTTTTTACAAATCACACATACAAAGCCCAACAGATGACAAAGATTAGAGATCAGGTGAGGATACAACTTGATAGAAAAAGGTCTTTCGATGTGGTGTTTCTATAAAGGAACACAACTAACGTTGAGTTGCTTGTGTTTCAGTTTTGAAGGCAATACTTAAAGAGATCCAGAATGATTTTTAATCATGGCAGCATCACTGAAATGAGTGGTTAGCTCCTAAGGTAGCCCCTTTTGAAGTAGACGACACTCATTAGGACATATTAATTCTGTAATTTCTCCTTACAAACCAACTGCACTGCTTCACAGTCATGCCTCAGAGGCATCTGTACATGTTGCTTCTGGAGGGGTTTCTTGCTCCCAGTTTTCTCCCTTTTTTGTGTCTGGTGGCTCAGGAAGTCCAGTGCCCTGGTGTCTGATACAGTAGGGACTTGGGATTTCAGTCTGGCACACTCATTCCTCAGAACACAGGTTTATTCTCAGGATGATTTATAGCAAGTGATTCTGGTTTCCAGTCTGGTTGAAAGAAGTGAATATTGAATGTCCGTGCCCAGTTCTTAAAGACGCGTTTCTCTGTGATAAAGCGGTGATGACTACCCTTCCGTCCTCGCTCGTGGGAGAGGTACATTGTACATTCATCAGGTCCAAAAGGTTCATAATAGTGATAAGGTACCGAAGGGTGGTTGGGATCCCTGCAAGAGGAAAATGAGATAGCTGAACAGAGGGGAAAACATTCCTTTGACTGACTAAGCTGATAAGCACAACTCATATTTCCAAGTTAAATACATTTCAACAGATAGTTTTTCTCAGGTGTACACAATAAGCAAGTGGAAAGGTTTTGAGATTGTGAAACAAATGCACTGACCATCATTATCAAACAGAGAGAGTAAAAGTATATACATACCATAGGACCTTCAGGTATGGGTTATTAAAAATTATTTTAATGTTTGTTTATTTTTGTGAAAGGGAAAACACAAGCAGAGGAGGAGCAGAGAGAGGAGGAGACACAGAATCTGAAGCAGGCTCCAGGCTCTGAGCTGTCAGGACAGAGCCTGACACAGGGCTCAAACCCATGAACCGTGAAATCATGACCTGAGCTGAAGTTGGAGGCTTAACCGAATGAGCCACCCAGGTGCCCCCAGGTTTTAGGGATTTAAAAATTACTTATTACTAAAGTTCCCACTTCTACTCTTGCCCTGTAAAATCTATTTAGCATAAGCAGCTATTTACAAAACAAAAACACATCACATCACCTTCCCCATGCCACCCCCGCTAAATCCTCCAGAGGCTTCTAATTATACTGAAAGCATGGCTTATAACGTTTTGTGTGAGTTGGTTCTTCTTCAGAGTCTTCTCCTAACCCAGCCTTGCCCACTGCTCCAGCCATACTGGTCTTTCTGGGCACCAACTCTGCCAACTCCACCTTGAGGCCTTGGCACTTGAGGGTAGTCAGCTGGTGGTCGCATGCTCCTACCAGTTCACTCCTTCTCACCAGTGGGGATCGACTTAACTGTAGCCTCTTAGGAAGGGCTTTACCTGACACCTGCCCCTTTGCTACGTCTCAGTCAGATTGACTGTAAGCATTGATCACTCTCCGGAATTGCTGTTGTGTAGACTTACTTACTGTCTGTTCATGAGGGCAGGCCTTTGTCTTGTTCCTAGTAGGTGCTCAATAAATAATTTTTGAATTTCTGGTCCTGAAAGACATTTATGGGGAGTTAGTGGCTAACCAGCAAACCTCTAAAGACAACTTCTCCTCCAGCATGGAAAGTTGATGATCCTAGTTTGAAAAATGGCAAGCACGATGCCACCACTTTCCTTGTTTCTCTAGGTAGATGATGGACTCAAATCCAGAGTCTCTAAATTCAGAAATTCCAAATCCTCAGTCCTTGCATTGTAGCCTGACAACCCCAACATTTTTTCCATGTCTCTATCCCTATTTTGCCTCAAATGAGAAACACTGGCTCATTTCCTCATGGCAACAGGCAAAGGATGAACATGTGGGGGTGGCTGGGTGCCCTGTTGTAGGTTACTACACATCGAACCCCCAAAGAGCCCTGACCTCAGGCTAGTCTAGTCCATTTCCATTCTAGTCTAGTCCACTCCACCTGTTCAGTCTTGATGGCTAGATGATAGATTTAGTTAAGACATCCCAGCAGGGTAAATCTTTCTATCTTGAGTTACACTCACCAACTGGCTTTGTGGCAGAGCTTAGTGCTTCTCTTGAAAGGCCCAGGCAAACCACAGTTCCATGCCTGGAGCCTTTGGGTCCCCATTCCAGTAATTTGGGCTCTACTCTAAGTACAGTAACTTTGTTTCCCAGAGATGTTCATCCTGCTAGACACCTATTTGTTTTCTTCAGAAGAGATCAATACACAAATAGCTTCTAGAGTAGCAACTTTACTGAGGTCAGGGATCGAAGTCTTTTATCAAGAGGGGTGTCAAGATTGTGGCTCTGACAACAATAAACCTTTTGAGCTGCCTCTCCTCTGAGGTTAAAGTTCTTCCAGGAAGAGAGATTTATTTTTGTCATGCAGCATTTAAACGTTCCTGGTCCTGGGTTGGATGCTATGCTGAATTAATACTCCGCATCTCTATCATGCTTGTCTCGAAGTATCTCTGCGGTCTACAGTGACACATTAAGTTCAATCCTGTTTAGTTAATATAGATTTCACGTATAAACTTTCTACAGAAACCCCTTAAAATTTAGTAGGAAAGTGTTTTCAGTCCAGAAAACACATTCTAGGAAGAATTAAAGTTGGAACTGACTACCATGAAGAAAAGAGTAAACAACAAAAAACAGAAAAATTTCAGACAAATGTCCTCAGATTCATATGGCATAATATGCGGAACCATGCCAAATTCACTCTGCCATGGTATACTCTGGGTTAAGCTTTTATTCTGATATAAATCAGGTTTTAAATCTCATTTATCTACACTTTGAACATATTACTGGCATCAATCTGATTAAAGAAACAATTAGGTTTCCAAAAATATCATGAAATTGAGTTGGCATCTAAGAATACAGAGAAATTGGATCCAGCTAAAGGATGCTATGTGGGGATCAATTTCCTTATTCGGGAAGACCATCGCTTTGAATGAAAACTTATCTGGCTCCATATTGATCACCGAGAGAGGGAATTAAGTTTACAGATTTAGTTATTGTGATTTCAAAAGTGTCTACATAATTGGGGGTTGTTTCCACACTTTAAAACTCTGTGTAGGGGCGCCCGGGTGGCTTAGTCGGTTAAGCATCCGACTTTCGCTTGGGTCATGATCTCACGGTTCGTGGGTTCGAGCCCCGCGTCGGGCTCTGTGCTGACTGCCAGCTCAGAGCCTGGAGCCTGTTTCAGAGTCTGTGACTCCCTCTCTCTGACCCTCCCCTGCTCACGCTGTCTCTCTCTCTCTCTCTCCTAGAAATAAATAAAACATTAAAAAAAAATTAAAAAAAAACAACAACAAAACAACAACTCTGTGCAAATGGCAGGAGAGTGCTTTGTGGGCCTTGAGAAGGCAGAGCCAAAGCGACTGTACTAGGAACAGCCCTCCGGGTTGAAAGGCTGCCATCAGTGGCAATCCGCTGTTCCCTTCAGGAAGCCCTTTGCAGTGGAAGGTCTTAGGTCTTTTCTCAAACCTGACTTTCTAAAGGCTGTCGTAGCTTTTTCTTCCTCCACCTGACCCAAATGAAAACATCAATAATATCAGCAGAATTTCCACACCAGGAGGCTCTCATTGTAAAAGGGAGGATTCTGGCACCCAACTTCCTGTTCCAGGGGTGAAGGTGTGGGAGCAGTGGGAGGGGGCGCGGTGCCAAGAAAATCACAGAGCCGGTTCCCCACGTGGAGGCAGCTTGTCAACAGTGCTCCAAGGACCAGCTCAGGCATAAATCCGAAAAATCATGTGTAGAAGGATGTTTGTTTCTTTACAGAGGAAGCAGAGGGGAGGAGAGTAAAATAACTAACATTTAGTGACGGGAGCTTTAAAGAAATATCATTGCCTGGGTTCCACCTTCACAGATTCTGGTTTTAATTGATTTGGAGAGGGTCCCAGGCATGGAGGGTATCTTAAAAAGTGCCTTTGGTTTGAGTATCAAAATAAATAATGGCAGTATTGAATTATAAAACCCATAAAATAAAATAAAATAAATATCCATGAGTCCATGATGATTTCAATAAATAACGGAATCTATAAACGGATGAAGAAGAAGAAACACCATTTCCTTACAGAAGAATTCCAATTAATAAGTCTAGAGAGAATGAGGAAATAGAGAAATCACCATTAGAACAGGCCTGTAATTGTTGCAGGCAAGGTGCTCGGGTGAATGAAACATTAGTGGGGAAAAAAGATGAAGAGAAATAGGTTATTTGCATGAAATATCTCCCCCAAGATATTTATTAATGACAAAGGGAAAGATAATAACTTCACAGTGAGGAAACCCAGCAGATGCCACCTCAGCCAAGTGATCAACGTGAACATTGCCAGTTATAAGATATCTGATTCCTTCATGAAGATAGAAAAGAAAAAAAAAATAAGACCTTGGACATCATGTGCCTGTTGACCGGGGATGCTGGGAAGGGCTCACTGCTCTTACCCTCCCTGAGAATGCATAAGGTCAATTCAACCATGAAAAACATCACACAGATCTAAAGTGAGGGGTCTCCCACACTACTGCCCAGGTCTCTGTAAAGTCATGAAAGATAACAAAAGGCTGGTGAACTGTCACAGATAAGGGGAGAGTGAGGAGACAGGATAAGTAAACTCAAAGAGATCTTGGAGGAGATGAAGGGCAGCAGCAGGAAAACTGGTGAAATTTGAATAAGATTCAGGTAAGAATTTTGTACAGGTGTTAATTTCTTAGTATTGATAATTATGCAAAATGTTAACATTAGGGCAAGCTGGGGGAAGGGTATGCTACGTTTGCAACTTTTTTGGTACGTTCAAAGCTTTTTCAAAATAAAAAATTTAAAAACATAGTAATGTTAAAAAGTGCCTAGGAGATTCTAATATGCAGCCAGGTTGAAGACGGGTGGTTAAGTTAAGTACTGGCTAGGTGTTGGTGCTTCGTTACATTATGTCTTTCATTTCTTCATCAGGCAAGTATGTAACATAAGGTAAGTATTGCTGCTCCATTTGCTGGGTGAGCATCCGGCACGCAGGTGGCGTCTGGTACCTGGCTTGAAGCACATAGCCTCACTCATGGGCCATGTGAGCTGCTAGATTTGACCCTTTCAGCCCAAACCAGAGTACACAGCATTCACATTGTTTAAGTCTCACAGCGCCCCCATTGTACAGATGACAGAACTCATGCACAGAAAAACTGAAAAGGTTTCAGGGCTCAGGTTTGGACCAAAGCTGTACTCCTAAGAGTGAGGCTCTGTATTTTGGAAAAACTTCTGCTCCATCAATGGGTGTCTGTACCAAGGGCACCCCAGGCTCCTATTGGAACATGGGTTGGAACAACTTTGTCCTGGCTGCATTCTCCCAGCACCTATTGATAGAGGCGCCCTGTGCTTGGCGGACACTCTGCACAGTCAGCGCGAGCAGCAGAGGCCTTGTGCTCATTTACAATCATGCACGCTAAGATTAATGGTAACAGGAGTTTATAATTTCCCATTTCTGAATCTTTTAAAGCTAAGCTGTACAACTGGAGGAAACCTCGTAGCATTAGCAAGCATGGAAGAATACTTCCAATAGGTGTGATCTGGACTGACCCTGATCTGTTGGTTTGGTTTGAACTATCTACAAGGCTACAAATGATCCAAGGAGAGAACAGTGGCTTTACCTCTCTCTAGAGCTCTCACGCACTCTCTAAACTCTTCTATTCTTAGCATGGTATCTGGCATACAGTAGGTGGTCCGGAAATGCTTGAGGAATAGAGCTGACTCAACAGCTGCCAAGTGTCTAGGGTGTTCTGAAACTGGCTCGCATCGGGGGCCTTTGGGGACACCATGTAACATTCAGAAGAAAATGTTCCTATAGCAGGACTTCCTACACAGCTGCTTCATCCCCATGGGACCCGCTGAGTCACCTTTACTGACTTGTCCTGATTTCTTGTCCTTACCTCCTCTTTTGGAAAGAAAACATCTGCATACCTTGGAAGCCAGTGGAATAAGACTAGTGAATCTGGAAAACATGGAGCACCGAGAGCCTGCAAGCTGTCTGCTTCACAGGGCAAGGAGCCAAAGTGAGTCATCTGAACTCCCCACTCACTCCTAGCCCGGGCACCCCAGGTGGTGCTTTCACATCTAGTATTAGATCAGTGGACCCATAGGAGAGGAGAGTAATAAAAACACCCCATGACTGCTAAGAGTTGGTCAAATTATGGCAAAGGCAGAAGAAGGAAATCATGGCAAAGATAAGCATCTAAGAAAAAAACTACAACAATATGTTTGAAGTCTACTTCATAAAATGTGAACCTCTTGGGGGCATTACCATTCCATACCTGTCCTCTGGAAGCATCTGATTCAACACGGTGGACTTTCGCCAACTAGGAACTTTCCCTGTGACACTGGAAGCTTTATTAATGTTCACTAGCTAATAATTCTAACAGAATCAACTCTCTGATATTCACGATACCTTTGAGATGTCCTTCACATTATGGATGAGATATTAATTTAGTTCCATGACAGTGATCACTTTGAGTCATTACTCCGCTAATTAATACTCAAGAAATGATGGGTGACAGAGAGTTGTAAACTCGGTAATGTGTTAAGTACGACCAGAAATAAGATTATTAGGTAGAATTTAAATGCTTGGCCCATTATTATCACAAATAATTTACAGTAGAAAATGAGATTGAAAATACTCACCATAACTTAGTTTGGAAGGCAATGATAACAAGATTTTTTTCATTGCAATTTATAGTTCATCCAGAGAGAATGGATTTGGCTTCTTATATGGAAATGGCATGACTTAAGGGTCTACTGTCCACATAGTAATATATTTTGAGGCTGTCTCTGGTGCAGCGTGACATTAATTTTCCCCAGCTTTCAGAATACTGATGAGCCCAGAGTCGAGCAATAGAGGCAGGGTGGAGACTAACTGCCTGATGCCCGAGCCCCTCTGTGAAGGCCCGGTGCTGGCTCTGGCTGAGAATGAAACAGGTGGCCGCCATGGACTTCCCAGGACCCTTAAAATCCGAATTTGCCCATTTGTTAATTATACTTTTCATTCACCAGGCACTTGAGGTATTGGGATCAATACAGAATCGGTTTCTTAAGCACTGCCAAGGAAAGGAAGGTTTTCCTCTATTTATTGAGTCAATCAATACCGAATACATACTATGCACCAGACACAATGTCAATGTGAGGAGGCATGATCCCTCCTCTTGAAGAGACTATGGGCAAAAAATGAATCCATGAGGTGGGGCAGGGGAGGAGTGGACAGAGGGCCCAGTGGGGGCACAGGTAGGGTCTGACTCAGGAGGTGACGAAAGCCTGGAGGAGAGGCTGCTGCATATGAAGCCGTGGAGTGAGGCCCTGGAGACCTGCATTCAGATCCTAGCTCTGACAGGTACCTGCTCCATGACTGGGCAGCTGTTTTCAGTCTTTAAGCTTCACATGTGAAATCAGGATAATAATAATGTTTATCTCATGGGATTATCATGAAGCTTCAATGAAATGGTGCATATATTCATCCTAAGTGCAGGGCCAGCACGTGGTATGTCCAGGAAAATATCAGTCATTAATATCATTGTAAAGAGCCAGCAGCGATCAGCCAGATTAAGAAGAAGGGGATGGAAATTCCAAACTGAGGGGGAAAAGCCGTCCGTTGTCTGCAGGGTGAGTTCCTTTAGAAGTCTGCAGTATGGCAGAAAGAAGTCTGAGTGAGGAGAGAAGATGAGACTAAAGCAGATGCAGAAGCCACGTCCTGGTGGGCCATGTGCTAAGCTAGGAATATGAACTCTGCTCTAAAAGCTTTGGAGAGCTACAGAGGGATTTAACCGACAGAGTCCAATGTGGCTTATCCAGCAGCACAGAGCTGTCTAGAGAGGAAAGAGAAAGGCTGGAGTTGGCAAAAGCAGTCAGGAGGCTACTGTAGCACCAAACTAAGGGTTGCCTGCTAGTCAGATGACTTTTACCCAGTGTTGGATTCTACCAGGTTTTAAGTGATGTGTCCGTCACCTTCCCCCCGTGGCCATTTATATGTCTGCTGCTTCCATTCTGTGGTTTTAATTATGAATGTAGGGCTATTGTTCTTCCTGAGGAGTCCATGTGCTTAAGAGTTTAGAGGCTACTAGAAGATTTCTTGCCAATGAATGACTCCTGGAAGTAACTCAGGCCCCCTGGGTGGGAAGGATAGGAAAGCCAGACCTCCAGAAGAGTTGGATGGAAAATGGCAGCTCTAGGCCTGTACGGGCGAACCTATGGACCGTTATCTTGGGAATCAGTCACTCATGGATTCCTTGGCTGTTTACTCCCCCAAGGTATAATTTATTCCCCTATTCCCTCTCATGCTCTGTCCCCTCCCTCATCCCATGCATATAGTGACCCACATACCCTGTGGGTCACTGCCACCTTAGGCTGATAGAAATGACTGCAGTTGCAGCCCAGTGTTTGGTCTCTCTGTGCCTTGGTTTCCCGGCAATAAGGGGCAATGCTAGATTTTCCTGAAAAGCGTGTGACAGTTTGATTTAGATTGAAAAGCAGCATGACTGTATCAAGACAAGAGGTTGTCAAAGTTCTTGTTTGCCACACAATCCTGTGTTATACAAGAGCCCATATATACAGCAGATAGAAGTGGGTCTGCTCTTGGGGCGCCTGGGTGGCTTAGTCGGTTAAGCGTCCGACTTTCGCTTAGGTCATGATCTCGCGGTTTGTGGGTTCGAGCCCCGCGTCGGGCTCTGTGCTGACTGCCAGCTCAGAGCCTGGAGCCTGTTTCAGTCTGTGAGTCCCTCTCTCTCTGACCCTCCCCTGCTCACGCTGTCTCTCTCTCTCTCCTAGAAATAAATAAAACATTAAAAAAAAATTAAAAAAAAAAAAAAAAGAAGTGGGTCTGCTCTGGATAGAGTGGGTATAGGAGGCCCTGATATTCTTTCTCTCTTGGCTCCTTGCCCCTGGTCTACCTGATAGGGTCGGAGGAGTGCAAGGACTGGTCCGAGTACAGCAGAAAGTCAGAGGTGGATGTCTGAATAAAGCCCTGCGGATCAGATGCTACTGACAGGCAGCCAGGGAGTATTTTCTCCCATAGGCATCTTGTGACCCTCTGTCCCTTTTGACTGACTTGTGTCCAAGAGACGGTCAGGAGACTGAAGGCAAAGACCCTGTCCTTTCCATCTCTGATTATGTCTTCGGTACCCAACACGAGTCAGTTGAGTGAATGGAAGTCTCTGTGATTAGTTTTAGCAAATAACTCCTTTTGAGGATATAAGTTGCATCTTAAGGTCTAAAAAGGTTAATTTAACCAAAAATGAGCAGTTGGTGCTCTTTTTGCTTGAGGAAATCTGGCCCCATATGCCTAACTCTTCATTCCAGTAAGAAACTGGCTACTTTGAGGAAGCAATAGAATGGGTAGATACAGGGCGCCTGCGTGGCTCAGTCAGTTAAGCATCTGACTTAAGCTCAGGTCACGATCTCACAGTTCGTGGGTTCAAAAACCATGTCGGGCTCTGTGCCGACAGCTCAGAGCCTGGAGCCTGCTTTGGATTCTGTGTCTCCCTGTCTCTGCCCTTTCTTACTGCACTTGTGCTTACTCTCTCTCTCTCCCTCTCTCTCTCTCTGTCTCTCCACCACTTGCACTCTGTCTCTCAAAAATACATAAATGTTAAAAAATTTTTTTAATTAAAAAAAAACAAGAATGGGTAGGTACACTAGAGCAGCCTCATGTGACAATATATTGTAGGGGCGGGAGGCCACTTGAAGCCACTTCCCAAAGATGTAGAAAAGTGGGATCCAGTTCATACAGGAAGCCATACATGCCCTTCTCTTTCTAGCAACCAGGCTCTCCTCATCAACTGGACATCATTTATTGGTTCCCATTGGATGTCTCTGTAAAACGTACCGATGAGTATCCATGCTTGCAGATTGGTGAGTCCTTTCACCTGGTAAATGTAGGTGTGCTTAGGATACACCAGGGTGTGCCAAACCTTCCTCATCTATTATCTTGTGGGATTATCATACGAACCCTTAAGGTAAGTATGGCTGTCTTCACCATCTTACAGATATGGAAGCTAAGGCTTCAGAGGTAGTTATTAAGTAACTTGTCCAAGATCACTAAGGTCAATAAGGTCAAATAACTGTCTCAAAGTCACATGGCCTTTGAAAAGCAGAAATGGTTATTTTTATCACCCATATAAGTACCCTTTTACAACAGCGCTAAGGAGAAAGTAGAGGACAGGGCCATTCATTCTTTTGACATTTATAAAGCATCTGCCATAGGCTAGGAAGGTAAACATGTGTGGGCCTGTGCACCAGCGCTCAGAGAACCAAATACACAAAAATCTCTGCCCTTGGAGAGTTCATATTCTGGGGGACTCAACCAGCTTGTGTTCTGCCACCTCACAGAACTGTCCCTCCGTTTTTGGGCCCTGGTGATATCTGAACTCCTTAGCCCTAGAGCTCATGGCACATGACCCCTGCTTGCCCCTTATAGTTCTCAACTTCTTTCAAAATAAAAACAAAAGGGGGAATGGTTAGATGAGTAACCGGACTGACTTAAAAGTTGCTTTTTCATTCTCTGGTGGCAGACAGTGTTTGCAGAAGTGATTTGACTCCCAGTGGCAGTGCTGGGGTGCACGCCATGTCGTCTGCAAGCATCAGAACAATGTGACTAGAAAAAAAAATCAGGGAAATAAGCTACTTAAATAAAACCAAAGAGTTGGTTTTTTTTTGTTGTTGTTGTTGTTTTTTTACAAATAGTTTATTGTCAAATTAGTTTCCACATAACACCCAGTGCTCATCCCCACAAGTGCCCTCCTCCATGCCCATCCCCCCTCCCCCCCCTTCCATCAGTCCTCAGTTTTTGTCAGCATTCAAGAGTCTCTCATGGTTTGCCTCTCTCCCTTTCCCCCACCATTTCCTCCCTTCTTCTCCCCCTTGTTCCTCCGTCAAGTTCCTCCTAATCCTCCTATACGTGCAAACATATGGTATTTGTCCTTCTCTGCCTGACTTATTTCGCTCAGCATAACACCCTCAAGGTCCATCCATGTTGCTACACATGGCCAGATTTCATTTTTTCTCATTGCCATGTAGTATTCCATGGTATAGATAAACCACATCTTCTTGATCCATTCATCTGTGGATGGACACTTAGGCTTTTTCCATGTTTTAGCTATTGTGGAGAGTGCTGCTGTGAACATTAGGGTACATGTGCTCTTATGCCTCAGCATTTCTGTATCCCTTGGGTAAATTTCTAGCAGTGCTGTTGCTGGGTCCTAGGGGAGTTCTATTGTTAGTTTCCTGAGGAAGCTCCACACTGTTTTCCAGAGGGGCTGCACCAGTTTGCATTCCCACCAACAGTGTAGG